>NC_135749.1:39110000-39410416 GCF_041903045.1 Epinephelus lanceolatus
CATATTACAAAGCTTTCTCCGAGTAATAAGAAGAACCTTTCTAAGATTTATAAATTACTGTCAAAGACCAGTTCTATACATTTACCAATTTTAAAATGGGAAAAAGAACTGGGTGTATCACCGGACCCTGACTTCTGGACTCAGATATGCAAAAATACATTTAAGATGGCAAGACACACTAATATACAACTTATCCAATTTAAAGTACTCCACAGAACACACATCACCCAACAAAAGATGAATAGAATGGGCTTTAGTCAATCTGACACATGCACTCAGTGTACTCAGAACACTGCAGACACCTACTTTCATGCACTCTGGTTATGTTCACCTGTCCAGCACTTCTGGTTAACAGTCACTCAAAAACTCTCCTCCATTTTGGACTGCAGGATCCCATTATCTCCCAACCTGTGCTTAATTGGTGACCTGATGACAATTGACCTCCCAAACAGCCACTGCAACTCTCTTCTTGTAGCTCTCGCCATCGCCAAGAAAACAATCCTAGTCAACTGGAAAGATAAACAGACCCTCAACATCAACCATTGGCTGAATCTCCTTGTAGGACATATTTCGCTGGAGAAAATATCTGCTGGCCACAGAAACCAATTAACATACTTTACAGAAAAATGGTCACCATTTATTCACTCACTAAACGTGTCTGTATAGTGCCACTCAGTGTGGGCCTGCCCGTTGGTGTGCGGCCAGCGGTAGGAGGCGGGTCGGATGAGCTGGGGGTCCGGCTTTGGGTCTGTGGCGGTCTGGGGGGGTACTGGCGGGGTTGTGGGTTGGCCTGTGCTCCTGCGCGTCGGAGTTCGGGGGGGCTAGGTGGGGCCCGTCGTCCGTGCACCCTGGTGGCGCGCCTCGTCCTTCTGCTGGGGGTCGATTTGCTGCGGGCGGTGTGGCCCAGGTCGGGACCTGACGCTGCAGTTGCTTGGGGGGGCGGGGTTGGGTGGGGGCCTGTTGGGTTTCCTTGGGGCCCGCCTGGCCCGCTGTCCATGGCCGCTGGGGGCCTTGCAGCGCCGGGGTCTGGTTGGCGCCACCTTCTAGCCCCTCCCATCCATCCCTCCAGCCCTCGGGCTGGGCCTACACTGGCCTGGCCTCCTAATCCACATTTAGTTCACTCACCACACATTCCACAGTTTTAATGCACCACATACACTCACTCTTCGAGGTGCAGACCACTGATGGATTGGGGGGGCTTCATGATAGGGCAGGCATCCTTATCTGTTCTCCAATTTTAAAGCACCACATACACCTACATCTTGTGGGACAGTTGGGAACAGGTTCCAGGTGCCTATGGCTGCACGGGCTGCAGGACATCAGTGTGCTGTAACCATCAGCCTTGCCCCCACCTGTCTCCTATGTCCCTCAATTTTAATGCACCACATCACACTTATGGGCACTCACATTCACATTCACGGTGTAGGGTTAATGTTTCTCCGTCAGGGATCGGAGAATCATAGTAAGAGGGGGGGTGGTGGGTTTACACACACTGTAGATACGCATGGTGTGGCTTGTGGGGCCCGGCCCTCCTGGGCTGAGGGTTGGAGCCAGGGAGCCCATTTACATCATGGTGGTGTGGCTGGGTTCCCGGTGTCTGGGGGGTCCCGTGGCCCTGTGGCGGGTGGGCCGGGTGGCGCCCACCGCGTCGGGCAGTGGGTGGGCAGGCCCTCCTGCCCCGCCTGTCTGGGGTGTGTCTCTGGCTCTCTGGGGGTGCCGGCCATTGCCGCCCTGGGTCCTTGGGCCTGCGTGGTGTCCTGCGGCCTCTGCGGCTCCCTGGTCTTGGGGTCTGGGCGCTCCTGCGGTCTTGGGGTGCCATACCGCCCCCCTTCCCCCGCAGGACTGGCCCTGGACCCTGGTGATGGTTTTCATAAACACATTGGGAGGGTTCAAATACACGCATGCATGTTCGATACTTCAGCTCCGTGACGCATCGCAAAGAACCGATGGGATCACTCCAAAGGGGCCCACTTGCTTCTCAAACCTACCACACCGCGCTGGCAACTCTTCTCTGCAATCGGGCTTTCCCCCTCCACCAAGACTCTCACATTTTTGGTGTTCAGTATAGACTTCTCTTTTGTTTTTGTTTTTCAGTACAGTATAGTAGACATGTATATGTTTATTTTTGATAATCTCCATGGAGCACAATCACCTCAAGGCCACAATACATCAGCTACACTGCCTGTTTCTCCCCTGTTTTTTTTTTGTTTGTTTGTTTATTTGTTTGTTTGTTTTTCCTCCTTCTTCTCCGCATGCACTGTCACTATATAACTCAGGACTTAAGCACCTGCCCCCTCCCCCTTGCTTGTTTCCTTACTTTCCCCTTGACACACTTTGGTGTATCATGGCCCTCTCTGACTCATATTAGGAAGTTTTTCCAATAAAGGCTGTTAGGCTAGTCTCCAGGGAGGGTGGATGACGGTCACAACCACGCATTATGGGTATAAAATACTTGACTGCAAGATTAACAGTGCATCAATCTTCACAAGAAGCTTACACCCTTTAGTGGCACTAAGCTATGAAGACCAATGCAGACAAGTAGGAGGGGAAAAAAAAAAAAAAAAAGTGTAACCCTTCACCATAACATAGCACTAGTGTTTTTATCAGTAAAAATAGAACATTTTTCACACATAAAAAGCACAAAGATGTTGAAATCTAGGCATATTCTGCCATCATAACTTGGCTCTCAGAATTCACCAGATTGATGCCTTTAAATCCAAAATTTTCTCCAGGGGGAGCATGCCCTCAGACACCCCTACAGGGTTGGATGTAGTCTCCAAAAATTCTGTGGGAAACACTGATATACATATATGTATATATGTATACATACATACATACATACATACATATATATATATATATATATATATATATACATACATATATACACATATATATGTACATACATACATACACATATGTATGTACATATACTTGGCCCCCACATTGAAACTGGCCTAGAACCGCCACTGGCCGTGGGGACGAAGGATCTTCTGAAATCTGTTCTGCAACGCAGTGAGATGAGCCGACTGCTGCTGCTGCTCCTCTGTCGCTCCAGGAGGCTGTGGAGAGGGTGTCTGCTATTGTCCATTATAGCTTTGAGTTTGTTGTGTGCCCCTTTCCCAGGGCCACCCCTCCATAAACGCAGAACAAGCACTGTGCGTAGGGCCTCATCTTTCATGGGGGGCCACATTTTGCACGAGGGGACGCATTTGCGCATACGCGCAATGGATGCGCATATGCGCTACCGTGAGGCGCGCATAGAATCAGCTCGAGGAAGGAGAGAAGAGACCTGTAATCTGACTGCGCATGCGTCGCTGCAGTGATTGACAGCACTCGACTTCTGACCAATCAGAGGGGTGCGCCAGCAGGCACTTGCAGAGCTGCAGCAGGTGAAGAGTTGTCGACATGTCATCCAAAAGACATCACAAGTCAGAAACGAGGAAGAGGGGAAAAAAGGCAAAACAAGAGGAAACTCGTGCTTCACTTGAAGGTGGGTATGTTGTTGATATAACTTTATGGCACAAACACCAAAGCTGCTACTCATTAGATAGGAATCTCTGTCTCCAGTCTCTGTCTAGACTGGAGATTTTTTTTTTTTTTTTTCCAGTGGCCCTGATTAACATTTATTGAATGTCTTGTTAACGCCCTAAGCATTCACCTGTTTCACCTAAGCATTCATCTGATGAAAAGGAGTGGTAAAATGACCAGCTGGGTGGTCGTATATATTGATAGGCTATAAACTTTAGCTAATATATAATATATTGGCTAAAGTTTATAGCCTATCAATTTATGTTGTTAATATAAGTTTTCTATTACTAGTGAACTAGTATTACTACTACTATTTTTATGGAGGTAGATACCGCAATCTGTTGGTGAATTTAATTCATAACAGTCAGCTTTTGAGGAGACAGAGAAATACTGATTGAAATGAGTGTGTAACTGATGCATTTGTTGACAGAGGGAACTAAACTTGAATGTAAAGTTTGAAATATCAGTCTGTTTGATCCTGAATTAGTATGTTTTCTTAGGACTGTAGTCTGTACATAACAACAACAACAATAATGATTATAATAATAATAATAATAATAATAATAATAATAATGGTGTAATAATAGATAGCAATAGTAGTAGTTTTTTGTTAATATTAGTAGAAGTAGTAGTACCAGACCAGTACAGTCATTTTTTTTTTTTTTTTACCTATGATACATTTGGGATGGGGAGAGGTGGGGGCTCCAAATAAAATTTCACTTAGGGCCCCAATTTCCACTCTCCACCACAGTTCCTAGTGGGTCCAATCTCCTGCCGAGCACTGAGCCAGCTTTTTTAACCAGCCTGTCCAAACGCTTGTTGTTATTGTCTGTCAAGCTGCTTCCCCAACACACTGCAGCGTAGAAAAATGCACTGACCACCACTGTGTGATACAACATGGTCAACATCTCCATACACACGAGTATCATTAATACACAGTGAGCTCTAGGCACAACATTTAGCTCCAAATCCACAAAATCAGCCTGAAAATCAAGGGAATCTGAAACGATTGCATTAGAGTCAATGGAGCACAGCTGGATTGTTGTTGGACACTGGTCTGAGCCATCCCCATGCTACGTTAGCGAAGGGTCAATTTATGTTTATGATTTCGTATTAATATACTAGTTTTTTTAAAAATATTTATTATTATTATTATTATTATTGTTATTGTTATTTATCGCTGTCTCTTGTATTTTTTGTACTTATTTGCATGCCTAGTTATTTAAGTTTTTTAAGTTTAAATTTGAAATTTTTAATCTGACTTTCTCCTTGACTGCTGTAACACTGGAATTTCTCAATTATGGGATCAATAAAGGTGTATCTTATCTTATCTTATCTTATCTTATCTTATCTTGTTAACTGTTTCTTTATTGATCTGAAGCAAAGTTACTTATATATAATGTATACCTATGATACATACACCCACAACAACAAAAACAACAACACATAAAAATCAGAGTTCATCTCCTCACAGCTCACAGTCTGCTTTTTATTTAGCCTTGGGGCTCATAGAGAGAGTGGGCCTTTGCTAGTGTAAGCCACACAAACACATCCTCAAGTAAGAAACCTGATCTCAATTTTAAAGCTCATTTTAATTCATTAACAAAAACTGCATTTTATCATTTACGCAACACAATAAAGTAAGACCTCTACTCAGCCAGCGAGATGCTGAGAAGCTTGTTTATACTTTTGTTTCCACTCGTCTTGACTATTGTCATGCCCTATACGCTGGCCTACCTAAAACTGCCATTGCAAAACTACATACCACTCAGAATGCTGCTGCTGTCAGGTTTTTCACAAAAACGAAAAAGAGACACAATATAACTCCTGTTTTACACTGTCTCCCAGTATCTTTTAGAATTGATTTTAAAATCCTTCTACTGGTTTTTAAGGCTCTTCATGGCATCGCCCCCGCCTATAATAGATTCCCTATCATCTTATGTCCCTCCGCGAACCCTGAGTTCCTCCACAGCTGCTCTTCAACTGTTCCTAATGTCACTACAAAAACCTTTGAGGATGCTTCTTTTAGCTACTACAACAACTCCTGTGTCTCCTCCTCGGTCCCTTACAGTTATATTAATGTATTTTGAAAATGTATCTAACAAAAACAAACCAATAAAATCCGAGATCTGAAATCTTTATTTACCAAACCATAGACTGTGTGTCTGTGTCTGTGTGCAAACCATTATACAAATGTCACATCTTGGGTTGAATATAGAGCATCAAAATCATCTACCCAGTATTAAGTAAATCAAATGTGATACATGCGTTAGTACAGTGTCTATCAGTGGCACAATGATGTTAGGCTATCACAATGGAGCATTATCAGGAAAAAAAATAGCATGTGTCTCCTGGATGGTAAAACATCACCTGCTACAGATGTTGCAATGTAAGATTATAGGAATGTCTGTCCCACATATTTGTGAATTTGGGAAAAAACCTAAAATATACGGTTGTCATCTACTGGCGGTCCCATGGACCTCAGTGCCACCAGCGCCACCACCCTGCCAGGAAATAGCGGTGCACAGAGCTTCAGGGAGCCAGGGATGATGTGGGCAAATGGGCCAGCAGGTGTCAGATCTGTGCAGAGCACCAGAATAAACGCCCCTGTTTCTATGATTTCAACATGGATTTGTTGTTCACAGTGTGGCATTATCATAAAAAATATTAAGGTGTTTTCATCTGGATACATCAATGGTAACTTTACTGCATCCAATTTCCTAAAACAGTAGTAGTAGTTTTATCAAACACACAGGAGGACAGAGAGACTTCGTTTGGGACTATTTTAAGCGGTGGATTCATTTGGTGTTCCAGTGAGTATTTGTGTATGGTGGAGTCAAAGTAAAGTACAGTCAGGGCCATTGCCAGGGATTCTGGGCCCCCTGAAAAAATATTAGTGTGGGCCCCAGCCCCCTGACTTTTCATCTCCACTTTTTTTTTCTTAGACTATGTAGGCTATTATCATTTTTTCTTATCTATTTTTCTATTCCTCTGTGTTCTTGACAAAGCCTGATGTGATAACCAGAGTGTGTGTATGTGTGTATGTGTGTCTCTCTCTCTCTCTCTCTCTCTCTCTCTCTCTATCTGTCTCACTTACCATCAAAATCCACTTCCCTCTACCCTCCACTATCTGTAGCCTTGTTCTGGAAGCGTTGGGTCAAGGGGCCTGACTCTGTTGAGTAGACAGCAAGGACAGTGACTTAAATAGACTTAAAAATAAATCTACCCTACATTCTAGCATTGATTACACTGTAATTCTGTAATTTACAGAATCAAAAAGCTGAGAGTCACTAATGTGTTAATTTCCACTTTAAACCAGTTCACTAGTAATTCAAATAGCCAACCAATGTCTACCTCGCTCACTAACTCACCATCAATAGCATCTTTGGAGTGCTGGGGGTGGGGGTCTGGGTCAGTGAAGGAGGTCACAAGTGATCATATTTCTCCTGTCGAGATCATATTTCTCCTGTTTTAGCTTCTCTGCACTGGCTCCCTGTAAAATCCAGAACTGAATTTAAAATCCTACTGTTAACTTATAAAGCTCTAAATGGTCAAGCTCCATCATATCTTAGAGAGCTCATAGTGCCATATTATCCTACCCGAGCGCAGTGTTCTGGTAGGATAATATAGTGCCATATTATCCTACCAGAACACTGCGCTCGGAGAACGCAGGGTTACTCGTGGTCCCTAAAGTCTCCAAAAGTAGATCAGGAGCTAGAGCCTTCAGCTATCAGGCTCCTCTCCTGTGGAATCATCTTCCTGTTGTGGTCCGGGAGGCAGACACGTCTCCACATTTAAGACTAGACTTAAGACTTTCCTCTTTGATAAAGCTTATAGTTAGGGCTGGCTCAGGCTTGCCTTGTACCAGCCCCTAGTTAGGCTGACTTAGGCCTAGTCTGCCGGAGGACCCCCCTATAATACACCGGGCACCTTCTCTCCTTCTCTCTCTCTCGTATTCTATTACTGCATCTTGCTAACTCGGCCATTCTGGATGTCACTAACTCGGCTTCTTCTCCGGAGCCTTTGTGCTCCACTGTCTCTCAGATTAACTCATATCGCAGCGGTGCCTGGACAGCGTGACGTGTGTGGTTGTGCTGCTGCCGTGGTCCTGCCAGATGCCTCCTGCTGCTGCTGCCATCATTAGTCATTAGTCATACTTCTACTGTTATTATACACATATGACTATTGTCACACATGTATACTGCCAGATATTAATACATACTTTCAACATATTGTACCACAGTAGCCAGAACTATAACTATAATATTATTACTTTCAATAATGTTGTTGTAACCTACTGTCATTACCTCCATCTCTCTCTCTGTCTCTCTCTCTCTCTCTCTCTGTCTCATTGTGTCATGCGGATTACTGTTAATTTATTATGCTGATCTGTTCTGTACGACATCTATTGCACGTCTGTCTGTCCTGGAAGAGGGATCCCTCCTCAGTTGCTCTTCCTGAGGTTTCTACCGTTTTTTTTCCCCGTTAAAGGGTTTTTTTTGGGGAGTTTTTCCTTATCGGCTGTGAGGGTCATAAGGACAGAGGGATGTCGTATGCTGTAAAGCCCTGTGAGGCAAATTGTGATTTGTGATATTGGGCTTTATAAATAAAATTGATTGATTGATTGAAATTGATGATCTGGAGTAGCAGCACATAAAGGTTATTTTAGTTAGTTGTTCCATTTCATATTGCTTTTGTGCACAATTAAGGTTATGTTATATGGATTAATTTGATGAATAACTAGCCTACCTAGTCTTGGAAATTGGAATTGGCTTAGCAATATCATAAGAATAACTTTAAGAATAACTTTATTCATCCCCAAGGGATACACACTGCGCCAGTTAAGAGATACAGTGACTGTTGGTTTGAGTCTTATCTGTAGTATTTGGGATATTTACAGAGAAAAATCAACTTGTCAGTGCTCTCTGGTGGACAAACACTCTCATGAAGACTCTGTTTCTAAGTGACCTCAGACAAATCGTACTGTTACTCATCAGATAATTCAGATATTAATCTGTGGTAAAATAATATTGGCTGATAATATAAACAATACTGTATCCTCTGTTATGAGTTGGTACAACTTAGCTTCTTTTTTCTAAAAACAAAGAGACATGTGACTGTAATCACTGCTAACCTAAAATTATCCCAAACACACAAACACACACACACACACACACACACACATCTTACATTGTGTGTGTGTGTGTGTGTGTGTGTGTGTGTGTGTGTGTGTGTGTGTGTGCATGTGGGTGGGTGTGTGGGTATGTGTGTGGGTGTGTATCACAGCTGCAGTGACAGACAGCTGTGTTCTGCCAAAGAGGATATTACAGGATGTCAATGTTAATGCCTGCAGTGGTGTGAGATGGAGGCGTCATCACTGCAGCTGCAACACGAGACCAGAGACAATCACATCTCTGGTGTGTGTGTGTGTGTGTGTGTGTGTGTGTGTGTGTGCGTGCGTGCGTGTGTGTGTGTGAACTACAGGTATGCAGATAACAAAGAATGTGGTGTGATGCTTCTAAATATAGTATGACTGGGGATGGTGTTGTTATTAATACTGAGGTAAATGCAGCCAAACACACTTAAAGAAAAAAGCAAAAGCTTTGCTGCAGCCTGTTGGAATTTTACAAATCACTTCTTATCTTCTTATACCTGGTCACATTTTTCTTTCGAACAATTGGGTTTCAGTCATGTACAAGCCTATGTTAACTGCACGTGTCTTTTTTCCCTTTAAATTCCAACTTGGCTGTGAGTACATGTATCATCTTTTGCACGTCCCTCTTTAAACACTGTACTCTGCCTGGTCAGGTACGCTGTACACTACCCAGCAAACATTTTGAAGTCTATTTCACGTCTGATTAACGTCGGTCAGGCAGGTTGATTGGAGGTCTATCTGAGGGGCTGAAATGAAAGTTTTTCTGACGTCGTTTTCATGACTGACGTCATTTCAACGGCTCATAGACAGCATCAATTTACGTTGTTTCAACGTTGTATAGACGACATAACGACTCGCAGAAAGGCTACTTCAATCTAAGTCGTTTCATAGTCGAATAGACGACATTTCAACCTGTATATTTTTTAAAATAATTTTAAGTCAAAATACACATGAAAAAATGTATTGCATTTACAGTAACAAGTTGTTTGCCCTAAATTGGGAGTTTCAACTAGTGCCTACATAACTGGCATTACCACATCCATAAATTCTATGACAAGCACAGCTCTTGCACACCTGCATACATATGTAATTATCAATGCTCTATACAAATCTACAACTATTTGAATTCACTTCTCAATTTCAGCAAACAATTCCTCAAACTGCATCGAGGTCAAAAAGTCCAATAGACATCAAGTCACACCAGTAAATTTTATTTTTGCCAACTTAAAATATTACGGGAATGGTGAACCTGATTGAAACTTTGATAGCAAATAAACTCACCTGTCAGTGTTGGGTAAGGGTTACTTTAAAAGTAATCAAAGTAAGTTACTGTGTTACTTTTTAAAAAAGTAACTAGTTACTTTACTGTGTTACTCCCTGAGTAAAGTAACTCAATTACTTTAAAAGTACTTCCAACGTTACTCCCTGAGAAAAGTAACTCAAGCACTTTTAAAGTACTTTTGAGTATTCTACATTTCCTATTGGGCAATGGACCACAGGGCGCTAAGCCTACATTTTTTTGTCTCCAAAATTAAAGTTATGGACCACTTGACCTTCACTGAGATCCAATTCTCCCATCACAGCCGTCACTTTGACCAGTAGAAACACAGAACGATCTGCTGCCGTAGACAAGTGTATGACAACAACACCCCAGCATTTTTAATATTTCCTCCAGGGATGTTACCACACAGAGTAAAAGGGGGAAATGATGGTGTGAAAGAGCAGAGGCACTTTGTCAGCCCGCTGAGTTAACGTTACTGTCATTAGCATCAAGCTAGCAAACAATGGTACATCCTCACAGTCGGACATAAAGTAATAACATTAACAAATAGCGGCGGGGCTTTCACTCACCACAACTGCAGAGGCTAGCAGCTTCACTTGAAACAAACTACATTATAGACAGTCCGTTATTTATTAATCCCTCTGTGTGTTTATATATTTACTTTTTATCCGCTCCATTGTCTTTGTAAAGGTAACATATTGCACCGTCATTTCAAACTCAACACTTGTTTCAAATCAAAAGCCCCTTATAGAGTGCCCATGGGAGCTCATGGGACCTTATGCTGCATTCTATTGGTAGCCGGAACCGGGATTGATACGGTTTCCGGTCCAGAAGGGTACAAAAGAACACCCGTTCTACCTGGAGGTCTCGTCATCAAACTCGGGCAAGGTCCAGGTAGACCGAGTCGGTAGAATTGACGTCACGACGAAGTTGGCTGCGCACACTGTGAATGGTAAACAAAGTTATTTGTCCTCAATTTGTCCTCGTATATGCTGTTTAATTAAGCGTTTGTGTTGTAAAAATCATACAAGTACTTTGCAATGGCATTTCTGTTTCCACTGTTGATTTGTGTTGGAAAAAAAAGTCTGTGCAAGCCCGTTGTAGCCTAAAGTCGTTTGAACCAGCAAAGTCTCCGTTGCTCAGCAACCATTCAAACCAAAACAAACTTACGGTGCGCAGCCACGTTTTCCGTACTGTTGCAATGAAATGCCGCATTCGTTTGGCAATCCAGGCCGGTCATTCCTTGTCGGATTTATGTGACCGTATGACACGTCTGATCTGAAAGTGTTTCATTGCAATAGTCCTGAAAACAAGGCGGCGCACCATAAGTTTGTTTTTGTTTGCATGCCTACTTTGCTGGTTCAAACGACTTTAGGCTACAACGGGCTTGCACAGACTTTTTTCCAACACAAATCAACAGTGGAAATAGAAATGCCATTGCAAAGTACGCAAACGCTATGTGCCCTAGGCGTTTTTGGGGTATTTTTACTACCTTTACTTTTAAGCTCATATCACAGTCATTATAAAGGCTACATACACATGCTATATCTTGTTTTTTTTTCCAGGACAATCTGGGCTAACCAGATTTGCCATCAATTCATGTCCTTCTATGTGCCTGTATTTTATATTCATTTTTATGTCAATGAAAAAAACAAATCTGTGTAACTAAATTCTTACATTTTTACATGTATCTCAGCATAGCAAGTTGGAAAATGACATAATCTGCCATATATGAAGAGGGGAGACTCTCTGGAATCTGGCAATATAAGAACCATGATGGTGGGACATTCTGTCACTTCACAGCTGTCCAAAACATGTGGTTTGTGCCAGGCAGACATGTTTGCCAGTATTTTTTCATTATTGCAAAAAATTCCATTGACTCATTCACAAATCAAAAATGTGTTTTATCTGAAAGAAACATGCAATATTTACATCTAAGATCATAGAAAAATAGTCAACCAAGTGCAATGATGTCCTCCAAGATAATATTTGCCACTTTGTTTGCAGTAAACAAAGTTTGTTGTTGTTTTTCAGTTTCAGTTATATATTGGGGGGACATTTTGGACACTGGGGTGCACACATGTCCCCCTAAATGTATGGTGGCTATTGCCCTGTCAGCATGCATAATTAGGCTGCAGTTGTCTGGGTGCGCAAAGGTGAAGTGGCTGGTCTTGTCATACAAAGTTTGATGGAGTGTCAACTGGACAATATGGAGATATTTGCATCTTGAAAGCCGGACTACAAATGTGGATAGACAGGGAGAAACACACGCAAGCCTAAGACGTGGTAAGATACGATATTCCTCACTATAGTCCAGGGGCCAAGGGGCTAATTTTCACAAATTGGTATCACTTAAAGGGACCACACAATTTTGGTATTTTTGACTTCCTCTATGTCTCTAGTTTACATTTTGGTATGATAGATCTGCGTATCTAGTAGCTTAATTACAGTTATCACTCTGTAAACAAACTTACACCCGTGTAGGCAAAACACTACAAATAGGGCGAAAAATTAACTAATAGATATCCCCATGAAACTTGCCCAGTTGATCATTCATATTAAGACAAGTATTTTTTGTATTACAAATTTTCTGAAATATTTTATTTAAATATGCACCAATTTTGTTAATGAATACAATCACAAGGAGGGGAAATTGATTACGCAGTTACTGTGCTAACACTCAGTGTTACTGTAGCCTGTAGTAGGCCTACGAGCACTCAGAGCTGCCCAGTTGCTATTTGACCCATAACTAGGAGGCAAAGGGAGTGCTACCGCTTGTCTAAGGCGGACTCCCAGGCTAGCAGAGGGAAAGAGATGCCTTATTTCTCCATTGTACGCCGTCCTAAAATAGGGGGGCCCACCTGCTGCCCTCATCCTAACTAACACTCAGAGCTACTATACTGAAACTGCATGTCAGCGGAGAGCATGGAGAGACAGAAATGGCAGACTTCGAATCAGGTGGAGAAGAGACAGGAGCTGTGGCTGGTGAGTTCTTAAAACAGAAGGAGAGATGGCATAAGGCACAGAGATAATGTCAACACTAGGAACACAAATTAGAATTTAGGCCATCTAGAGCCGTTATTAAGTATAGCACTTACTCTGTCACATCATTCATCGTCCACATCACTATCATTCAGCTCCGGAAAACATTCCAGCTTATTTGCCTGGTTGCTGCAGGTTTGTAGTTTACACGTCTGTGCAATGCAGACCATTTTGCAGGCATGGGCATTCTGAAAGTTTACATGTTTGTGAGCAGGAGCATGATAGTAGGGCCAATACAGCCTTTGGTGCAGGCGTACCTCGCATCCACTCAATGGCCAGATCCTCATCATGGATCTTCCGTCCATGATCCTTTGGATTTGGTACACTTGGATTGCACTCCAGACTGATATTTTGCTCACAAGGCATGCATGTAGAGACAATCTTCACAAGGTGGAAGCTGACTGGAGTCTATTTCTCCACGCCTTGCACAAAATAGCTGGTAGCGAAGCGTGTTAACATCTTAGTTGTGTTTGTGGAAAGCTACATGAAGTGACTGATAACAAGATCTGTATAATGGATTGTGAAGAAATTCATCAGGTTTTTATTTTGTAGACAATAAATCTGGATTTATAGTGTGATGGGATGACAGCACAATGATGTGTGCTCTGCTCCTGCGCTTTCATGTGATAAGCGTGGCATTTCTGTGCGATGCTGCATTCGCGAGTAATCCATCCAAGAATAAAGTGTGTGCAGAGCTGTATGAAAGCCTCTGTTATTCATGATTTTAGTGTAACTTTATCATTTTTTTTGCTATGAAAACATTGGACTACTGACAAGTGCTTGGCCTTATCGGAAAGCTACAATTTCGCTGTTTCACGTGATATGTGTGGCTTCTCACTATGATGCACAGTCGCGGAGAAAATCAGTAGAGAAGAACAGGTGTGAATTTGGACGCACTATGCCTCATTCGGGCCCATAGGGTTAAACAGCATATACGAGGACAAATTGAGGACAAATAACTTTGTTTACCATTCACAGTGTGCGCAGCCATCTTCGTCGTAACATCAATTCTACCGACTCGGTCTACCTGGACCTTGCCCGAGTTTGATGACGAGACTTCCGGGTAGATCGGGTGTTCTTTTGTACCTTTCTGGACCGGAAACCGTATCAATCCCGGTTCCGGCTACCAATAGAATGCAGCATAAGGTCCCATGAGCTCCCATGGGCACTCTATAAGGGGCTTTTGATTTGAAACAAGTGTTGAGTTTGAAATGACGGTGCAATATGTTACCTTTACAAAGACAATGGAGCCTAACCCTAGATTTCCGGACCGGAAACCATATCAATCCCGGTTCCGGCTACCAATAGAATGCAGCAAAACGCTTTCAGATCAGATGTGTCATACGGTCATATAAATTCGACAAGGAATGACCGGCCTGGATTGCCAAACTAATGCAGCATTAGATTGGAAAAAATATTAATGGCAGTGAATGGGGAGAGCAATATTATCTTTTGTTCCCATTTGAGTTGCGACATGAAATCTAAATATGTTGTTAATGAATTTAAAACTTAAATTTTAAAGTCAAGAAAGTCATACTTTGTGGTAAAACTGTTGAGATATAAGCTTTTTAATTAGAAAGATTCAAGAGTACACAGGAGGAGGTCGCGTATGTGACATCATAGCTTTCGCTCGCTTCCTGCAGCTTGGCCTCCCCACTGAAATTCCACTGTTTTATGATTAATTGATTTGTGATTGAAGATGTCTGTGTGTTTTGTGCCAGGTTGCAGTCACTCCAAGCTGCTGGAAGTATGACTTTCTTGACCTTAAAATTTATGTTTTAAATTCATTAACGACATATTTGGATTTCATGTCACAGCTCAAACGGGACCAAAAGATAATATTTCTCTCCTCATTCACTGCCATTCATATTTTTTCCAATCTAAGGTCCCATGAGCTTCACCAGACGGGGTGTGACTTCGGCACTCTAAACAGGCTTTTGTTCTTTTTTATTCAGTTTACATATGGCGCTTCAAATGTAGCTCCTGCCATCTGCTGACGCTTTTAGGTGACTACAACAACATGTCGGCTGGCACATGAACAGACACAGTGACTCAAATAATAGTAAAAGTAATAAAAATAGGACAAGAATAACCCGATGACATAACACACGCCGTGAAAGACGACCAGGGATAATTGGTGAGTACCAGCGCGTAGCGTATACCAGGCATAATGCAAGTCCTGAGGCTGAAATATGTCTGTCAGCGAGTCCTACTCCACCTATTTAGACTCCAGGCTCGTAGACAACGGCAGCATTTCTCCGACCACGTAGCGAGCCACAAGCTACATGGCTTCTTTCAGACTGATAAGTTTAACGTTATCTCTGTTATTAAAACCACATGACAGCCGCTGCTGTTTCGTAGCTGAAGGACCAGCGTTCTAAAAGTAACGGAAGTAACTGATGTCTTGTTTGAAAATGTACTTAAGTATTTGTTTACTCAAACAGCAAACTAACGCGTTTGGTTACACGTTACTGCAAAAAGTAATCAAAGTACTCTAACGCGTTACTTTGTAACGCATTATACTCAACTCTGCCTGTGATAAAGTTAAAAATATCCAAGTGATGTTCGCCCATACTGTAAAATACATCATCCATCAAGTATTAATACATGGACTAATCTTAAAAAAGGGATAAAAGACAGCATTCAGGACCAGATACATGTAATGAATTATCTATATATTTAAATACACTTGAATAACAAATGAACATGTTTAATGTAACAAACATTTTATTTGAAAGTGAACATTTTAGGTCCTGGAGAACAATTACAGTTCCTTGAGAACAATTTCAAGGTCCTGGATAACAATATCAAAGGTCCTGGATAACCATTGCGAGGTCCTGAGGGGGTCTGTCCCTTGCCCCCAGTTTGTGCCGGGGCATGTTTCAGGTGGGATTGCATAGCTGATTCAATGTCTGCGTCCGTGGCTTTCATGTTCCATCTCTTCACAGCAGCTGGAAAGAGGGCACAATAAAAAATTAAATATTTTTACAGAGCGCCTATTCAGATGTTAAATGCACTTTATAGATGGCAGGAACACTTTGTTTTGGAAGTTGAAAGACTAATGAAAGATCCACATCTTGGACCCACACAGTAGCCTGAATCTGATGTTTCCTAAGAAAGCCTGTAGGCATTAACAGTCTGTTCTATGGTAGCCCAGCTGAGCCCAGGATAGCCACATGCAAATGAAACCCATTCAGTAATTTCAGTAATGTCAATCTTAGTTTCTTACACTTGATCACATGACACAGCTTTGTGGCCTTAAAGGGAAGTTTATCCCGTTGTCCTCCTCCATGCATGTTGTAATTTGACATAACTCCATTCATCATGAGCCTGTAAGACAAAATTCCTGTTAGTATATTGTACATACATAACAAAATAAAAACGGCACCAAAAGGGTGTGCCGTTTACATCATTGGATCAGTAATATAGGAAGTTGTGTACTATAACTTTTACATCAAAATCTAAGTAAGCTACATGAAGACATTAGCACCAGATCAAAAATACTAAATGAATGAAGACATGTAAAAACATAATGTAGTCCCTGAGTTTTATCCCTTAAGTATTTTCAAAATTCTCTGCAATTACAAAGTTTACACAGTGCTGCCAAAAAACCAAGGCAATTAGATTAATGACACGCAGCTGGCATGAGACTATCAAAATACAATGAAACAAAATTCTGACAGACAGAGGTTCTTGCAACATAGTTTGTGCACGATATAGGAAAAGTGAAATCACAGGTTTTATTTATGTATAACTCAGACGTTGCGCTAGACTTTTTCGTCGCCGGTCATTTTGACCGACAGGGTCATAAAAATCCGGTCATAATCTATTTTTACCGGTCATTTTAATTTTCGTTTTTAAATGATAATAAAGATAATCAAAGACATTTAGTTTTCATTCGTTCGTTTTTAATAAATCCAACAAGCAAGTTCTAAAGTGTGCATTAATAAGGACATGAACAAAAAGATGAACAGACATCCACACACCCGTGCCATTAGGCTTCGCCCTGGACACACCGGACAGCACAAACGCGTCACTAACGCGTCCAGTGTGTCCAGGGCGTTATGTAGTTATGCCTGTAGGCTCAGTGACACAAAATTAAAATTGTAATGAAATGATTATGGTATTGAAAAATGTGTTCGGTTATGCACTGTTGTGTTATTTTAAATTATAAACACAGTATTTTCTCCTCACGTTCCACAGTGCGTGCTGTTATTTTATTTTGAAAACTGGCCGGATTCTCTCATCTTTTCTGTGTCCGACTTCCTGTTTGGTACAATCCGCTCGATCCAGCTTGACAGAAGCACTCGCTGCTCACGTGAAAAATAGACCAGACGCCGAACTGAAGCACTGCCTCTACTCCGTGGGCGCTCCGCTCTGCTCAGCGGCCTGTGTGGACAGTCAGATAGGTTAACATGGGCACTGACTGAAAACTGCCTCCGCTGCTGGGCGCCGTGCTTCGGTTCCACGTCCGGTGTGTCCAGGGCGTTATGTCAACAACGCTACATGAAGCAGATGACTTTTTCTCTGCATTGTGAAAACGGCAGCCACTTAAACCACTGACTGCGCACTCCGCCGCCAAGTGGGCAGGGGTGGTAATTGCAACCGGTCAAAATGACCAACAGCCTTCAGATTTTCAGGTCATTGTTGTAAAAAAAAAACGTCAATGACCGAGAATATCCGGATAACGCGACCCCGGGTATAACTATACATGATGGACAGCAGCTATCAAATTGTTTCAACTGGAGAGGACATCTCTGGGACTTTCCTAGAATTCCTAGCCCATATTTATACATTTAACAAGGTTTATTTACATAATTTGCACATGTGACTGTGATGGGACACTGGCATTGTAAAGCTGGCAAGTTCATTTGAAACTCACAAACACCACAGTTTTAAAATACAGTACAACTGATATTTAAGAACTTGCCTGACCTATGTAACAGCAAGAGGAAAAACTTTGTTCCTCCCATGTATTGTAGGCTACCTCTATTATGAAGAGCTTCTTCCCAACATCTGATGTCATGTCAGAGCTACCAAGTAAGCATTTTTTCTGACAGGGATAAAGTGTGTATTTCTACCAGTCAATCAAAATTCCCTCTGCTGGCCCCCACACCCCCCACACTTAACGACTACAACATATTTCTGATGTCTACTTGACAAAAATTCAGCACCTTATAAAATATTTAGTGTTTTTCAATCTTTCAGTATTTGTAGTTTGCCATTTTTAAATTGGTAAATTCTTTTGATTTACCTGTGTTTCAAATGACACATCAAATTAAATGATATCAACAACAGTTGGTTTGGTGCGTGTGTGTGATAGCTAATCCTGATGGTGGTGCTGTTTTGGGTGTAAAGTCTTTGGGTTTTCGCAGGGCTTGGTCATTTGCGTACTGGGCTCTGTGTTGATATTTTCCACCTGTCAGAGGTGCCTTGTACTTGTTCAGCTGACTGATGCAGTGCTAAACCAGGAGAGACAAGACTGTGTGCACAGAACACAAAGAGAAGGGGAAGTAAAGACCTACCTACGGCCTGGTTGCAAGGGTGAAAACAGTCGTGAAAGTAACCGACAGCCCACGTGGGCTCTGAAAAAGAAAGAGGCTGCTGAAGCTTCGTACAAACTGACCAGTTAGCTGCTAAAGGAAAGACAAAAGCTTAATGGGAAAGCGAAGGGGTCAATTGTGCTTCACCACTCCAAGTACGTCCCACTTAGTTTATTTATTTTTGATATGTTGAACCAGAGGAGGCGGTACGAGTATCCAGTACACTCTAAAGGCATCAGGATAATGACAAGGACCTATATTGTTTATTGAATATGAAAGAGCCCTCATTTATTGTTTGGTATTTTCTTTTGTTTCTTATTTGATATTTGTTTTACTGGCATGCATTTGTTTAGCTTTTTGTTGAAGTGTATTTAGATATTTTTTGCTCACCCCTATATTATTACAGCTGGAAAATTCCAGCTTACATCCTATAATAATTCTTCATGTACTACAAAACCGAGACAGATCAGTCCGTTTTGTTTCCGCCAGTATGGAGACAAGGGACCAGAAGCTAGCCGTGTGTTGAAATATGGAGACAAAGAAGGCCTGCTCCTGGCTGGAATGGACATTCAGTCTTTTAAATACTGAGCAATCTTAACTTATGTTGAAAAACACAGACTTTTTACTAGCTAAATCACAAGATAAAAGATTTTAAACAATTGTTATCTGTACTCCCCTGTAGACAAGTTTTATAGACTTTTCTCACACTTCACACCTGTGATAATATTTAATTATCACTTAAACATACTTGTTCATGCACTTTGTAGTGCAATCCTTTATGTTCTTGCCACCAACTCTGGACAACAAGGTTATCTGTAAACAAGAATGATTTACCTGAGACAATATTTGTGTGGTAAAAAAACATTACAGAACTCTAATAAAACTTTACTTCCCATTGTTTCCATTGTTACCTTTTTTTTTTAAATTTCTCCTCAAAATTTGCCATGTCATGTTCATTTTTTAATTGCTCAATGGAGCATTCTGGATCTTGCTTGGTCCCTAGTGAGGCCTCAATCCGCTGCAGCTGGTCCTTCAGTTGTAGCAACATAGTAACCATCTTCCTTTGGAATCCTGAATTGATAATACATGAACTACTCAGCCAAAGAAAAACTTCTGAGATTATTCCAATATTAGTAATGACACAGCAGCAGTGTAATTAACAAGTTTGACTTACGTTCTTCAGACACTGGGTATAGATTTTTTTTTCTGCTTTGCTGTGGGACACAGGCAAAGTATAATTAGCAAAGATTTAAATTCTTAAAGATGCACATTGTGGGAACAATTTTATAAAATGGTTCATACATAAAAAATTTAAAAAAATCCAGAGTACAATGAAATGCTAGCAGAATTGTAATGGTGAAGTTTAACCTACTTTTCTGTCTATTTGGTGCTGACACTGTGGGGGAAGTCTGTCTTGCTCAAGAGGGATTTTTGCGTGGCGAATTCCTCAGACAACCTGAAATACAAAAGGACAGATTGCAGATATAACAGGGCAAGACAACAACTACACCCCTTTACAAAAGCAACATACCTGTACATGCCGCTTCAACAGGATATGAAGTGTCCATTTATTCAGTGTTTTTACAGTCTGTAAGGTTTGAGTTATCACTAGAGATGCAGTGATTAATCAAATAATTGATTATTAATCTAATATCAAATTTATCGCCAACTATTTTGATAATGGATTTTTTTAAATCTTTTTTTTTTTATTAAAAAAAAAAAAATCCAAATTCGGATATTAGCTTCTCAAATGTGAATATTTTGTAGTCTCTTTAGTCCTCTTGTGATAGTAAACTGCATTTCTCTGTGTTCTGGATATAACAAGACATTTAAGGACGTCTACTTGGGTTCACCATCCAAAATATCATAACTGGGAATTAAATTGAAACCGTAATTACAGTGTACTGCTTCGAAAAACAAAGTCTGCTGGTAATGACAGCTGTATAAATAGTGCTGCCCCGACCAAAGATTTTCTTAGTCGAATAGTAGTCACCATTTCAAGGCATTAGTCGACTATCTGTTGCACGTTTATATTTAATTTAATTAAAAAGTGCCGGCATGAAGCGACATGTCTACCTCAATGGTAATAACTAGGTGGATGACTTTAGGCAATTTACATGTTCAGATGATACATGTTTGTGGTCGACAAATTATAGGCTAATCTTTGCATGCATGGTTAGCATTTCACCCTCTTGTGGCAGTCACACTTAATAATCTACACTTTGGATTATTTTACTAGACGTAACTTTAATAACACGTCCCTTAACGAGTGATGAAGTCAACTGACTTGTGTTGCTACATGTTGACACTTCCTGTGTCCGTTTTAATGAAAAGACCTCTGGCGTTTCATACATGGTCTAGCCATTTAGGTGCTAAGGTTAATTTTGACAAGGCACAAGTAACTGAACGATGAAAAGGCTTTCTCATCGAATTACGGTTAGACTATTAGGGGGCAGCCCTTATTAATATAGTATTTTTTGTCATAACATTCAGACTTTGATTCTTTTACAATTGAGTAAACATGAAATTTGACAAAACTGAACATTGTTGAGTTGAAGGCACAAGATTGGCACTTACGTCTCAGTGTCAGTTCTTGGAATGTCACAGCAGGTGGATCCATTGCAGACACATTGGGGGAGGCAATGATTGATTGATACTTTGACAAAAAGAAAAAAAGAAAAAAAATTGTTACCCGGCTGAAAAGACATTTGTAAAACTGAGTTTGTAGAGCTATGTGTGTGTTACCTATGCTGAATTTCTGTGTTTTACTCAGGTTTGGATCGCTGCCATATCAATTCTTACACTGGAATTGATATGTAAAATGAAAATTCAGTCATCTACTCACCCTCATGCTGATGAGAAATCTGGTGTAGTTTTTTGATCCTCAAAACACTGCTGGAGTACCATGGGGACAGAGCTTCTAGTATTTTTCCAAAAAAACAGAACAAACCCTAATAAAAGTATCCCCCCAAAAATCCTTAAAAATCTCCATACTGCTCTTTTGCCACAAACCATATTTCCTGAAGGGATATGCAGAATTAAGTTAAAAAGATGACATTTCCTCCATGTTTAGGCTAAAAATTGACTCTAGCTCTTAGTCTGCAGTTGCATGTGCACACCGTTTGAACGGCCTGAGCAAGCTGATCTCTCGTGTGAGTAGCTTTCAGCAGGATGCAGCATGTTAACAGCACCTGGTATGTAGATATCGTGCAGCTTTGAGGGTGATCTTGCTCAGGCCGTTCAAATGGTGTGCACATGTGCAAGTGCACGCACCTGCTGGCTATCAAACCAGAGTCAATATTTAGTAATAACATTGATAAAATTATGCCTTTTTAACTTAATTCTGCATCCAGCAATGTCGGGACATATGAATTGTGGCAAACGAGCGGTGTGGAGAATTTTATCTATAAGTATCTGTATCTATAAGTACAGGTTGTCTACTGCTAACTGTAACCTGAGTCCTGCATAGTTAAGTTTGTTGTAATTTTCTCAAAGAAGTTACCTGGGCTTTTGGATGGAGGACCTCTCCGATATGGAGGCGTCTGGACTCCTTGGGAACCTGTGGATGTACATATTTTCAAAATAATACAACACTATCCTTAACCGGGGACAGTTCAAATCTGGACGAGTGTTACAATATATATTATTGCACTTACCTTGACGGTAGTCTTTGTCAGGTACATTTTTTGAACTCCCTTTACTGTCAGCGGTAATGCGTGGTATTTGACTCCTATCTGCATTTATATAAATAAACAATTTCAAATAAGTACAGGTTGTCTACTATAACTATAACATGAGTCCTGCATAGTTAAGTTTGGTGCAATTCTCTAAAAAAGGTTACTTGGGCTTTTGGATGTAGGGCCTCTCCGATATGGAGGCGTCTGTTGTCCTTGGGGACCTGTGGATTTACATTTCTAAATAACATTGTCCTTAAATGGGAACTGTTCAAATCTTGATGTCATCGGTCACAAACAGAGTGTTACAATAAATAAAATTGCACTTGCCTTTACAGTGGTCTTTGCCAGAGACAATTTTTTAACCGCCTTTATGCTCACAATGCGCGTGGCATTTGACTCCGATCTGCATTTATATAAACATATAAACAAAAAAATTCAAATAAGGACAGCTTATCTACATAAAACTGTGACATGAGTCCTGTAAAGTTAGTTTTGTGCAACTTTCTATAAAGTGTTACATGTGGAATCCTTTGCTGCAGTGCAGCTGGCACTTGGGCTTTTAGATGGATGGCCTTTTTTGTATGGAGGCATCTGGAGGGCTTGGGAACCTGTGGATATATAGATGTTTTTAATTCCTTAATGTTGTGCAGTACCCTAACACACACGTCACTCGGTTATGTGCTGAAGTGAGTCTGAACAAACAAATTAATTTAAGTACATTTCACCAGGGATACAGTGATTTATCATTGACATTTTTGTTAACTTTTTGTACTGTGATCATATAGTGCATTCCTATTAAAATCTCATAAGAAAATAAATTTCTTCATTCTGTCTACCAAGTCACATGGATATAAAATTAATGTAAATATAAATACAGAGTCTAGTTTGGTGTGTATGCTATGATATTGTCACCCCCTGTAGCACACACCCATCTAGCCTAAGAGAGCAAGGACTGACGAGAGGGAATTTCCCTGGTGGAAACATTAACACTAGAACCGCCAGGGGTCACTGTATACCTAAAACCGCCACCGGGTAAAATTTACCTGCTATTGGAATGCATTGATTTTCAAGGTAAAACTAACAACGTACAAGCTTAATTTATTTATCATTCTACAACACAGGCTTGTATGACCAAATGCTAGTTATAACCCCTTTATGTTACCCACAAAATGACAATATGGTGATCAAATAAAAATAATAATAAACTTCATTTTCATAGAACTTTTCTGAACAAGGTTGCAAGGTGCTTCAAAAAACGGCAGATAAAACAGCACAGATAAAAACAACAGTCAACAAAATATATAATAGTATATAAAATAATATAATAATATATTATATGAATAATTATATAAATTAATATATAAGGGGGTCTGAGTGACGGACATATGGGTTTCCTTGCTCAGCCAGCCGCGCGTAAGTGGAGAGAGAGAAAAACAATTGCACATAGTCTACAGAAGGTTAAAAGTCCAAACAAAAATATTTACTGACAAGAAATGATTCTAATCAATTCCATAATTCAAAGTAGATTTTTACTCAACGAAAAAATGTATAAAGATCAGTTTAACTAAACAATAGGCTTCACTGTGCTCAAAAACTTCATACTTTCCGCAGGTCAAAAAAAAAAGAGCGAGTCGCACATCGCTCGCAATCAGACATAATTCCCCTCAAATCAACCTAAACATTTAGAAAATGCGAAAACCTTTTCAGGGAGGCTCTGGTTCGCTGTCCGATGATGACCAATTGGCAGAATCCACCCAGGATATGTTGCTGAGTCCGCACACCTCCCCTCCATCAGACTCTCCCTCATTCATGCTGTTCAGCAGGTCTAGCGCCTGATACACAGCAAATCTCTTTCTCTTATTCTCCATCTTGTCTTCTCTTGTCTTCTTCTCCTTCTCCCACAACTTTCATGATCAAGCCATTGCACCTTTGTTACATTTCGCGCCGTTACATATGTTGCTATGGCAACGCCTTATGTCTAAAAAGTCAAAGCTACGTGACAGTTTTCTATGTGGGGTAAATTTTACCCGCTGGTGGGTATGGCCATTTTTTTAAATCTGACTATATCTTGACAATTTATAATAAGAGAGGGTGCTACAGAACACACTTTTAGGAAAAGTCAAAGACTGAGAGACTTGAATATTTTATCAAAACAAAGTTACATACAATCAAAACACAGCTGCGGGTAAATTTGACCCATTGGCGGTTCTAGTGTTAATCAGAGCCTACCAGTGGCCCCAATGAACACTTGAAGAATCTTACATCTTCATGCAAGTGCTTTAAGGAATTGACATTGTAGGTGGGGAATATCTGTCCATAGAAGTCAGCGCTTGCATCAACAAAGTGATCCATGAGATCCTTTGCATAGTCCAGATATGCATTTCTTGACTGTTAATGTCAAGAAATGACTGTAGAGCGGTTGTGGAAGGACACTGCTCAAGACTACTGGCCCTGTGTACAAGAGGAACTGACGAAATTCTGTAGCCTTCCAATGATCGATTTCATTCAGAGACCGGGGATGCCTTGCAAATTCACCTGGCATCGCTCTCTTCAGGCTAACCAGCCTTTCCGACAATTCCTCCTGCTGCTTCCAGTGTAATTTGCAGTTAGGGGGTCCACGAATAAGAAATACCAGGATTCGTTTGACAACACCAAGGCACACCAGATGCATGTAATCAAGAGGAAACTGCTCAATGCATCTAATCCCCAAATTAAGGAGAGGAGATGGCATCTTCTGATGATTAACATACTTGAACTGGCTGAACATTTCATCAGTTCTGCTGGGAGCAACATCTGTGGCTGTGTAAACCATCCTACCGTTTATGCGTAGTGATGTTGCCTCACATCGCTCACAGCCTTGGCTGGCATTGTGGCCTTTAGTGCACTTCAGAAAAGCTCTTACGGGTGCATCACAGATAAATGTCCTGATGCTCACTTTGTAAACTTTGCCCTGATACTCAACTCCTCTTTCCAGCAAACCAGCTAAATCCTCCATCAAGTCTTCAATGAATTCTGTTAATGGTTCAGGTTTACCCGTTCCAAAATACAGCGCCACAATAAATGGATCAGCACCAGCACATGTGGCTAAGATGGGTCAAAAAATGCTTCTTGGTTGACTTGAAAACTGGAACACCATCTACGTTGAATGTCAATTCAACATCTCCTGTGAAGGCTGGATTTTTGTTAGAAAGTCAGAAAGTTAGAAGGAATGCCTGACTCCAGACCATAATAGGCATATTGACCATTGCACTTGAGCTGGCACTGAACGTCTTTCGGAGTTTGGAGAAGTGTCCAGGCATCTTTGGGAAGACGATGGCCATGTCTTCTAAGAACGCTCAACAAACCATTAACAGCACTTAGAGTTTGATTGCTGGCTGTTGCCCATTGAGCCACATCTCCAGCTAGAGTTCCCGCCTCATTGTCAGAACTGTCTGTCTCAGCCATATCTACATCAGATTGACTAGAATCAACAATGTCATGCTAAAAATCTAAGGTTGGCTCTTTGTCAGAATCTGCATGACTGCTTGTAGCCATCAATTGCTCATCAGCTGAAGTACCAGGCAGTTCTGAGGTATCATCCGCCAACACTTGTTCTACCAGGGACTGTTCTCCCTGCTGTGAGGCGGTTTCTTCCTGTGGTTCATCAGACTCAAGCTCCTGTGCAGCAGCATCTTCAGCGTCACTGTCTTCAGCTTCAGCATTTGCTCTCGACCTCTGTCTTCTCCACTCACGCAAGCAGTTAGAAGCCATAGGGCTGTTTTAAAATAAAGCAGCAACAATGTGGTTACAATACTGTGAGAAGAATCCATGTAATTTAAGGCAACTGAAGCACTGAGCTTCTATTGCTAGGTCTGCCACGTCTTTATTTTTAAAAATATTAGTATATTATTCAAACCGCAACAAATGACACGAATGGCAATATGAAAGGCATCCACATACCAAGAACGAGCTGGGACCACATTTATAAAACAGTGCGTATGATGAATACTAAAACCCTGTGAACACAACACGAAGCACCACTAAGCATAATTTCCCGTTCGCGCAGGTGCCTGGCTGTTCACCTAGGGAGCACATTTCTCCTGCTTTCTCTGCAGGGTCAACAAGCGATACTGCTAGTCTCATGGCTTATGTGAAAAATATAGTAGATGCTGAATCTAAGAGCTTCAGAGCGCAAGTCTCTGTGTGCTAGCAGTGCCACGGCCGGTGTGCACGTTAGTATGGTACGTGCCCCCCCAACAGGTAGAAACTACACATAACTCTTTAGACTTACTTTTCAATACAAGGGGAAACCTTTTTTAATGGCATAGTGCACGAAAAACTGTGATACTGAAATTACAGAAGACAAGATGGTGCGACTAACCCAACAAAACATGTCTTTTGTTTTTTGAAATAGTGAAACATGCATTGAAAAGTCCACATTCTTATGATGTGAATAAAATTTGCCTAGAAAAAGATCTGCATTCTTGTTTTCTGACTTTGGCTCAAAAAGTGTGCAACAGGGGTGAAGAGCTGGCTGTAGAGCATAGTTTATCAACCAGGAGTCCGTGGACTCCTAGTGATACATGGTATTATTGCAAGGGGTCCGTGAAATAATAAGATCCTATGGTCTTCACAGACACAGTATTTCCTCAAATAGTTATTTATCTTAACTGCAGAAGGCAACAGCCCTTATATTTGAATCAGGCTGGTATTTCAGGCAGGCCTTTATTTCTAATTCCCTCTGTCTGATAAGTACGATCGGTCATATTTTGGCAAAAAGCCTTGTTTTGACTTGCTCTCATTTACCCTGTTAAAGTTACTGTATTCTGTTGTTAATAGAATAGAATAGAATAGAATAGAATAGAAACTTTATTGTCTGGAACCAAAAGGCAACAGAAATTTGTCTTCAACAGGGCTCAACACCAGCTTTACACACACACACAGAAGACATTTAAAACACATCCAAGACATTTAAAGGATCTAAAAACACACAAAAAGTACACCACTGAAATTCCTCTGCTGTTGAGGGCTGTTAATGCAGTTGGAATGAATGATTTTTTGTAGATTGTTTTTCTGGCCAGTGGGACTTTGTATCTCCTGCCTGATGGGAGGAGACTGAATGAATGATGGAGGGGATGAGAGGGTTCCTCTGTGATCAGGGTGGCTTTCCTGATCACAGAGCGCTGATACGGATGGGACAGTGGAGTTTGTGTTGAACCAATTATTTTGCTGGCTTGATTTGTGATCTGTGAGAGTTTTGTTTTCTGTTTGTTGGTGAGAAAGTTGTACCAGGAGGTGATATTGAAGGTGAGAATGGATTCTATGAGTGACCGGTATTGACATTGAAGTTTCTCAGTTTCCTGAGAAGATGGAGGCGCTGAAGTACTTTATTGTAAATTGTGTCTGAGTGTGTTTGAAAGGACAGACAGGTGTCCATCTGTGTCCCTCAATATAAACTCAACACTTCGCTTTTTGGACCATTGATTGGCTTTCAAACTAAAACTATAAAGCTGGTAAATATTTGTTGCCTTGACCTAGTTCAGGTGAGGATTATTATTAGAGATTTTTTTTAAAGGACAATTCCATTTTATTTCAAACATATGCCACAGTTTCCTAATATTTTATCTCTAAAAGAATGAATTTGAAGATTTTTCTCATCATTGCTGCTGTTATATATTAGCTCCCCTGTTCGAGCATCATCACAGCAGCGTAAAACAGGGGCGGACGGCTCTTAGGCTGTTTAAGCTATTTACATCCTACAAAACCACAATTTTTTCCCACATACAACAGCAGACGTTCCTTCAAACATGCTCCGAGTGGTTTGTTTTTTTACTTCAAGAAAGCGGACATGTTGTAATATGAGCTCTCAGACAGTGTCAAGCAAAGTCTCGCCAGATTTGTGTGGCTCTCTAGCAAGACTTTGCAGGATGTTGTTTTAGCTCATTTTACAAAGATGTACGCCTGCTTGAAGTAAGCTTGAAGCTGTTGTCTGTGGTAAAATTGCGGTTTTGTGGGATGTATATAACCTAAACAGCCTAAGAGCCGTCCGCCCCTGTTTTAAGCTGCTGTGCCGACGCGGGGACATAGGAGCTAATGCATAGTATATTTGTGTGTGTGTGTGTGTGTGTGTGTGTATCTCACCTGGTGTGTGTCTCTCTCTCTCTCTTTTTACACCTCACACCGCAATACACCTGTAAAGTGAAGTAAACTGGACAAATGGTTCTCAAAACAGGCCTATGTGAGGGACACAGACACACAAATAGATTCCTGTTTTAGGTAGAGAGATAGTTACATTGATTAACTATGACATTATCAGGCTCAGTAGTGTTTAATGATCTTAACATGTAGGTCATACTGGTGACAGAGGTCACAGCCATGTATGTTGCTTATGAGAAAACTAATGCAGTGATTGGCATTTTTCACAGCAGCCAATTTTGATGTTTCTAAGGAGGGTATCCTGCCTTTCTTGGTCTAAATTTTAAATTTTGTTGATGTTCCAGTGCCTCAGTAATTAATGTAATTTGCCGCACCTGTGTACACACCAATTAAATTTTGGTTTGAGTAAGAGGAAGTCAGCATACCCTGCCATGAAACATCAAAATGGCTGACGTGGAAAAGGCTATTGTTAAGATAAGTATCAATCCTGAGTAGCTCCCATGGTCCTCCAGATAGGAGGCCCGGTTGCATGTAGCATAGCCTGTTGTCAAATTCATTTGATTGTTTTATGTTTTTATAAATAAATCTGAATTACACTACACAAATCTTTAACAGAAGCATGAATGATTTTTTTTAAATATTTTAACTGTAGGCATGTGTTGTAAATTCAAAACTCAAATTTAAAATCAATTAAGATATTGAAAACAGTATGCAGAATGTGACAGTTTAGAAATAAATTATTTTAATAAAATCCGCGCTCTACATTTAAAATCGATGTCATGTATGCATCTTAATGTGAAAGGCTGACTAGGCTTCGCCTCACGTAGCCTGTAAGGGCTAACTCTCGGCTAGTCCATTTAGCTCGAAAGGGCAAAAGCTATCATCCCTCTCACTATCAATAAAGCCTGGAATACTAAAAAAAGAAGACTGGGTACAACAAATATTCCAAAAGGTCACTGCACAATGCACGGGAAAAGGCTCTGGCACACGACTGTTTCACACAGCAGCTATTTTGGCTGCTAGTCTCCCAGCTAGCAGCCCTGCCGCTCGGTTACGAACAAAAGCAAAAACCAGCTATCTGTGACAATACACGATGCACCATCAAAATCAAAAGTTTTACATGCATTTAATAAAAGTATAATGTCTTACCAAACACAGTTTCATTTTAAATTAGAGTATTTTTCGAAACTCACCTGTAACGCGTTTGTGTCTCCACCTTGCCAAACGCTAACGACTACTTCTTGCGCATGCGTTGTAAACCAGGTGCGCCAGGTTATAGGTACGCGAGGAAAAATGGAACATGCTAGAATAACAAACATTTCAGCCCACATTGCCCATATACATGATACTACATTGGTTTTATAACACTTTTCTTTAATGCACAAACATAACATTAACACATATTTCCATTATTTCGAATAGTCTTTAACGTTCGCACTTTTTCCTGTCGTCAAGGGGAAAACTGCAGTGTCCCGATGCGGAAATGTTGACAGGAAGTGTTTATACAGTTATAGATCATGAATGCCAATCCATCGTAAAGTGACATCGCGCTACCGGTAATCATCAATTAGCATAAATCCCCGCCCATGAATAGCCAATGACCACCATATAAGGAGGCATAGGTGCATCCAGTTGACGTGTCAGTCATGGTGCAAACAAAGAAAGAGAGAGAAAGACAAAATAATTTTTCTGAAGCGGAGAACGACATAATTTTGGGTGAAATGGACTTAAGAAAAAACATTTTCTTTTTTTCAGTTAGTAGTGGTGTGTAACGCCCGCCAATGTAATAACTGTCCACAAACGTAATAAGTCATAAACGTAATAAAAATCTGCAGCATTTAATGTAATAATACCACAAATGTAATAATTTTTCCACAAATGTAATAGCTGCTGCCTACTACAAACATAACACGCGATTTCCCACAAACTATTACGTTTGCAGGGATTTATTACGTTTGTGGGGAAGTGAAAATCTTTATTGTAATAACTTCCCACAAATGTAATAATAATAATAATATGTAATAATGGTCGTTGTGGTTGTTGTTTGTTTGTTTGCCTATACACCTACTACTACTACTGACCGTGGGTGCCAAATCCAGCTGCTGACTCTCCGCTCCGCAGTAAAGTTACATTTCAGGGGTGACCAGGCAGCTTTCCCCTTTCAGTAAACACAGAGCAGCGGTACCACTAAACACCTGCAATGTCTCTATGCGCGGACTGTGAGGACAGTTGCGTTTATCTCATCGACTGAAAATCACATCATCTGCTATATGTGACGTACATGCCCTTATTTGGATAACACATCCTGGTATTCCCCACAAACTGGAAGATGTTTTAGGTAGCGGGGGCTGCCAACTGAACGAATGAATGAATGAGTGACATCTTTGTATTTTTTTTTAAAATAATAATTTTATTACATTTTTTCCATAAGGAGGCCAACAGTAGAATTCACCACATGACAAAAGTAGACAAGAACTACCATAGTTTGAGCGCTGTCCTTGGTGCTGAATATGTCCCAGAGCCTGTTACAGGTGGCGGTTATAACAAAATCACTTTAAGCGCTGTCGTTGGTGCTGAAGATGCAAAAACAAACAAATGTCTATACTCAAAAACTCACTACCTCTGACACGACGGACCAAGATAGTGTACATGGATTAAAAAACAACATCAGCAGAAAAACAGAACACCTGCAAACCAACAGCAAGCTGCGATCACCATGGCAAAATAACATCGCATATCTGTAACTAGAAAAGCACTCGGAGAGCGCAGGCCTCCGCCAAGCAGCTCAGATTTCCCGGCATTTTATCATTTTATCCACTTCGCTTCAACCAATCACCACCAAAATTTTATCATCTGTTCCTTGTCCCATTATCAACCTTTCCTAAAAATTTCATCAAAATCTGTTCAAAACTTTTTGAGTTATTTTGCAGACAAACAAACAAACAGACCAACGCCAGCGAAAACATAACCACCTTGGCGGAGGTAATAAAGAAATAAAAACAGGACAGCTGTTGGCAACTAACGCTGTTGCTGCTGCAGCTACTACTGTTATCCAAACTAAATTAAAGGAAGCAAAGATTGTTTAACCTATAATTCCACATTATGTTGTCTTCTTTCCACAGCAAATAAATTATTTCCTTTTAACGAATGGCTCAGAGAAATGCCGTCCAGCAAAGTTAAATATTTTCACCACCATTTTAGTTATGAAATAGCCTCACATATGATATTCAAGGTGCACGCACACACAAGCAAGATCTCACACACATAAAAAGTGACTGGAATTAATAAACAAGCAGTAAATGCACAGTGGGGGTTATGTGTTTTCTGTATCGGCGGGACACGCTGTGTTAATTGAGTGAATCCTCCGAGCCGGACGCGTGTTCATTTGAGTTTGATTTAATTTAATTACACTAAAGTTGTTGAGTTAAACCAACCATACCAGTCCTTGTCGTTTTTATACAATTTATTGCTGCATTTTGAAAGCAAAAAGAGTTAAGTTTTTTGGGGGCTTCATGTTATATCAAGGTTTTCAGCTTGGCACCGTGAACCTGTGCCTCCCATGACCTGTAAAAGTAACGTTGTGACATAAGCCTCAGTTTCTGTTGTTGGCGAACTGTTACAAGCTGATGAATTCGCTGGTCAAGGCTAGGCAAAACGTTAGTACAGGTGAGATGACAGACGGATGGTTTGTCTCTAACAAAATAATTTCTGTAGACGTGCTGCAAGAACGGATTAATGCTTAATATATATCTGCAGCCAGAGCGCATTACGCTGTCAATAGGCTTTATGTGTGGGGAATACCACGATGTGCTATCCAAATAAGGGCATGTACGTCACATATAGCAGATGGATGTGATTACCCGTCGATGAGATAAACGCAACTGTCTTCACAGTCCGTGCCGGCACAGTGAGGGAGAAATGCACAGACTGTTTCATGTTGGAAGTGCTGTGGTCGGACTAACTGGCTGGCCACCCCCTGGTGGCACCGGGGGATCCGGAGCGGAGAGTCAGCAGCTGGATTTTGCACCCATGGTCAGTAGTAGTAGTAGGTGTATAGGCAAACAAACAAACAACAACCACAACGACCATTATTCATTATTACATTTGTGGGAAGTTATTACAATAAAGATTTTCACTTCCCCACAAATGTAATAAATCCCTGCAAACGGAATAGTTATTACATTTGTGGGAAATCGCGTTACATTTATAGTAGGCAGCGGCTATTATGTTTGTGGAAAATGTATTACATTTGTGGGTTTATTACATTAAATGCTGCAGATTTTTATTATGTTTGTGGTTTATTACATTTGTGGACATTATTACATTGGTGGGCCTTACAGTGGTGTGACAGGGACAGGCAAAGGGAAGGCCTGGAGGGAGGTAACAGATGCTGTTAATGTTGTCTCCATAGTAGGCCTACAAAGAACCAGAGGTGTCAGAGGTGAAGCGTAAATGGTTTGATAAGAAACTGGAGGCAAAGAAACGCATAAGCACACACAAAAAATACATAGCAGCCACAGGAGGAGGAGGCTCACAGTCACAACTACAGTATCTGCTGCAGACGAGCGCATCACTGGCATAACTGGGGAGACCTCTCTGTCAGGAATTATTCCTGATGGAGACAGCGACATGCCTCCACTGGAGTCAACATCAAACCCAGACGGTAAGGTGTTGTATCATAATACATTATGAAAATCATCAAACGGAAGATTCATTTGTGGGGTTTTGAATGAAGTGGGAACGGGAAACCAGAGATGTTTTGTGCGTAATGGATAAACTCTAAATCAGTGATGGCTGTCGAAATGTAGAGCTATTTAACATTTATTTTAACAAATGATAACATATAGCCTACAGCAGTTTTGTATGCATCGTCTTCAAATTATTTGAATCTTAATAGCGTAAAGCTCTGTTTTATACAGCTCCAAATAATTCAGTCTGCAGCCAACGTAAACTAAACATTTTTCAAATCAGATTTATTCATTCAAATGATCAAAAGGCCACAAAAAACAAACAAAAAAAAAAACGTGTTGTGTCAAATAATTCTTTCAGCTGGCACATGCTCCTTCGTGGCTCCACCACCTGCTGCTCCTGCTGCTCCTGCTGAACCCAGGCACTGAGGCCGAAGAGGCTGTGATCCGGCTGTCTTATGGATATTTTTATTATCATCATTCAACATGTAGAAAGAACATGTAATCTATTGAGTCGATTTACATAGATAATTCACGATTTACATAGATAATTCATGAACCTAATCTGGATCTTAAACCTGCTAATTGCCAATTAATTTAACTAAATGTGCTATATTTGTAATATTCTGTCATGTTTAGATTACGTGTTTCAAAGGCATCTATGTATTGTGTACATAACAGAGCGCAATATGAATTAAAATTGTAATTTCCAATAGTGACAAGCAATATTTATGTGCTTTACTATATGGAATAGTGTAGTGAATAGAATAGTGGAATAACATTCATCAGGGGACACACAGAGACTCCTAATGAATCATCATGTTGATTTGTAAGTGTAAGTCAGAAACTGTCTGCCAACAAGTTCAGCATCTCAATTTTAAAGGTGCAAGTTTTTAATTTTTATCTGCTCAGCAGAAAGCCTCTTTGTGACAGAAGAAATGAATACTTATAAGTATAAAGTGAATACCTATAATATAAGGTTTTGATTCCAGTTCAGCTCAGCTCAGCAGTCCATGTCTGCAGGATGAGGTCTATCAAAGCGAATCGTGACCAATATTTAAATTAAAATGCATTTGCAGAAATGCTTTTTCATTTTAAGAATGTGGCTGCATTATTTGACTCATAAATAAAATTTGTCATCAATCATCCTATTTGCATTTTAATTTTCTTCTTCAAGACTACTCATTCTTTCACTTAATTAAAATGAAAAAGAAAAAGACATTTGAGATTTAATTTTCAAAATATGCCCCAACAAATAGATACCAAAATTCAATTTGAAATGTAAAATTTCAAAATTAAAATGCATTTGCAGAAATGCGTTTTCATTTTAAGAATGTGGCTGCATTATTTGACTCATAAATAAAATTTGTCATCAATCATCCTATTTGCATTTTAATTTTCTTCTTCAAGACTACTCATTCTTTCACTTAATTAAAATGAAAAAGAAAAAGACATTTGAGATTTAATTTTCAAAATATGCCCCAGCAAATAGATACCAAAATTCAATTTGAAATGTAAAATTTCAAAATTAAAATGCATTTGCAGAAATGCGTTTTCATTTTAAGAATGTGGCTGCATTATTTGACTCATAAATAAAATGAATAATCAATCAACCTATTTGCATTTGCATTTTCTTTTTCAAGACTACTCATTCTTTCACTTAATTAAAATGAAAATGAAAATGACATTTGAGATTTAATTTTCAAAATATGCCCCAGCAAATAGATACCAAAATTCAATTTGAAATGTAAAATTTCAAAATTAAAATGCATTTGCAGAAATGCGTTTTCATTTTAAGAATGTGGCTGCATTATTTGACTCATAAATAAAATGAATAATCAATCAACCTATTTGCATTTGCATTTTCTTTTTCAAGACTACTCATTCTTTCACTTAATTAAAATGAAAATGAAAATGACATTTGAGATTTAATTTTCAAAATATGCCCCAGCAAATAGATACCAAAATTCAATTTGAAATGTAAAATTTCAAAATTAAAATGCATTTGCAGAAATGCGTTTTCATTTTAAGAATGTGGCTGCATTATTTGACTCATAAATAAAATTTGTCATCAATCATCCTATTTGCATTTTAATTTTCTTCTTCAAGACTACTCATTCTTTCACTTAATTAAAATGAAAAAGAAAAAGACATTTGAGATTTAATTTTCAAAATATGCCCCAGCAAATAGATACCAAAATTCAATTTGAAATGTAAAATTTCAAAATTAAAATGCATTTGCAGAAATGCGTTTTCATTTTAAGAATGTGGCTGCATTATTTGACTCATAAATAAAATGAATAATCAATCAACCTATTTGCATTTGCATTTTCTTTTTCAAGACTACTCATTCTTTCACTTAATTAAAATGAAAATGAAAATGACATTTGAGATTTAATTTTCAAAATATGCCCCAGCAAATAGATACCAAAATTCAATTTGAAATGTAAAATTTCAAAATTAAAATGCATTTGCAGAAATGCGTTTTCATTTTAAGAATGTGGCTGCATTATTTGACTCATAAATAAAATTTGTCATCAATCATCCTATTTGCATTTTAATTTTCTTCTTCAAGACTACTCATTCTTTCACTTAATTAAAATGAAAAAGAAAAAGACATTTGAGATTTAATTTTCAAAATATGCCCCAGCAAATAGATACCAAAATTCAATTTGAAATGTAAAATTTCAAAATTAAAATGCATTTGCAGAAATGCGTTTTCATTTTAAGAATGTGGCTGCATTATTTGACTCATAAATAAAATGAATAATCAATCAACCTATTTGCATTTGCATTTTCTTTTTCAAGACTACTCATTCTTTCACTTAATTAAAATGAAAATGAAAATGACATTTGAGATTTAATTTTCAAAATATGCCCCAGCAAATAGATACCAAAATTCAATTTGAAATGTAAAATTTCAAAATTAAAATGCATTTGCAGAAATGCGTTTTCATTTTAAGAATGTGGCTGCATTATTTGACTCATAAATAAAATGAATAATCAATCAACCTATTTGCATTTGCATTTTCTTTTTCAAGACTACTCATTCTTTCACTTAATTAAAATGAAAATGAAAATGACATTTGAGATTTAATTTTCAAAATATGCCCCAGCAAATAGATACCAAAATTCAATTTGAAATGTAAAATTTCAAAATTAAAATGCATTTGCAGAAATGCTTTTTCATTTTAAGAATGTGGCTGCATTATTTGACTCATAAATAAAATGAATAATCAATCAACCTATTTGCATTTGCATTTTCTTCTTCAAGATTGCACATTTTATGCCATAATCAAAAAGAAAACAAAAAAGACATTGCTATTTCGTTTTAGTGGTCTGCCCTGCAAAATAGTGCCCATAATTCGAGAATGATTTGGCAATCTGAGCAGCGCAGGAGAGTGACGTCAGTAGCCGCTCTTCCTCAGCTCCGTGCTGACCATGGTGCTACCCATCTAATACGGTAGGGGGCGGTATGCACATTTGATATATGGATGCATCACAGATCATGGCGCTCCCTGAGACTGTGCTTTCTAAACATTGTCATTTCCCAAAACTGAATAAATACCACACATAGCAACACAAAACTGCTTTGCTAGCTCAATCATGTTGTAACTAAGATATCTGCTGGAAAAAATAATTTTTTCATGGACTGTTCATTGAGTTGTGGAGTTAATACGTCTGCTGACTTGACAGTCATTTAAGCTAGTAGCAGCTTATACTTGTACTTATAGCTTATACTTTGTAGACATTGTGATTTCCCAAAACTGAATAAATACCACACAGTCCAGCAACTTTTCCGGGGGAAACCCTGTGGAGTGGAGTTTTTGGAGTGCTCAAATAAACTGGTCTTTTTCCCGAACGCTACTCTGGTCTCCTGCTCGTGAGTGATTCATTACAATATCGTAACATGGTTTAGATTTCTAAATAAATATTCACCTCGTCGCTAGATAGACCTACTCCTGAAAAACGCGTCTGTGCAAGGCTTTTGGTCCTACGAGGCCACCGTCATTTACCCGACGGGAGGGGTGAGCGAGTGAGCCCTGCAATATAGAATTTGACCACTGATGTCACTGTTTTCAACCCATTTTACACACTGGCCCTTTAATGACTAATGAGACTTGAATGAGTTTTCACACATTGGCAGGTTAATTATCTTTTACAGAAAGTAATTGTGACCTCTGTTTCTGACTCAAACATACAACACCCTGCGTATAATGTTATAAGAAGCACAAACAGGCTGTTATAACATTAAAGGGTAAGTTTGGTATTTTCCAATCTGGACTCAATTTTCACTTTTTTTTTCTGCATTTCACACAGCACTTAGAAAAAATTTGAACATCCACAACTCCCGCCTCCCTCCAATACCCATCCCCCTCCTCCTGCAACTCCCGCCTCCCTCCAAAGGCTTACTCCCCCCTCCTCCATTACGTCCTCATTACGTCTATGATAGACGTAGTTGTTGGCAAGGTAACGTTAGATACACAGAAGAGGAGAGCGAGTGTAACATTAAACCAAGACAGTCAAACGTAACCCCAGAGTTTTAAAACTCAACTGGAGTCAGTGATGACTGATGAGTTCTAGAATAAGGTTACAGTGCTAACGTTAGATAGTAGAATTCACAGTCAAAAACTCCACATCCTGAAAGCAGAACTGGGAGATCCTCTTCACATCACAACACCATGATTTTATACACCACGGAGCTTACCAGATGATGCAGCCTCCCTGTCTGCTCTATGTAGTGTTAGCCCCGTTAGCTTAACACTGGAGTCTGATATGTCACCATTCATCCATGTCTCAGTGAACACAAGGACGCAGCAGTCCCTCACTCCTTGGTTAGTGGATCTCCACAGTTGGATGTAATCCATTTTTGTGTCCAGCAAGCGGACGTTCGCCAGAAGGCTGCTGGGAACAGCTGGTTTGATGGGGTTAGCTCTTAGCCTAGAGCTAACCCTTCATCTCAGGGCTAGCTCGACATAGCAGGCAAAGCTTGCTACACATCCTGAGCTCTCTTGGTTGTCGCGTTAGATCTATGCAGCGGTTTCTAATGTCTGTTAGAAACTTGGGACTGTGTTACACTGAAGAATTTACTTCTTGTAGCACCGTTTCTGTCACTAGTTTATATCCACAAGCGTCCCTGTTACTAGTTTACATCCACAAACGTCCCTGTTACTAGTTTATATCCACAAGCGTCCCTGTTACTAGTTTATATCCACAAGTGTCCCTGTTACTAGTTTATATCCACAAGCGTCCCTGTTACTAGTTTATATCCACAAGTGTCCCTGTTACTAGTTTATATCCACAAGCGTCCCTGTTACTAGCCTGTTTGTTGTCTCACAGAGTCGGGGGTGGTGGGGGGAGATGTTACATGAGCAGTTACGTCAGTCGGAGGCCTCCACATGGGGAAGACAGACCAACCTGATCTCACAGAAATACGTGAAATGACCATGACCTATTAACACCGCATTCCATGGTGGCAGCACGTAATGGGTTGAAATTACGTGCTGCCACCACGAAAACAATGCCAATGTAAAGTCAGTTAGGATCCTCTCCCGTGGTGGACACACGGATTCCCTGATTCAATCACGTCATGTCAACCTCGTTTTCCTCAATGATATCTTTAACATTCCTGTATACACACAAAAACGCGGAAGTGTCCTTGATAACTCAACAATATGACAGGTTAATGTCAAGGCCATAAAATAAAATAAATGTATTTTGCCAGCTTTTGATAGCGTAGGGCTTTAAGAGCATTGTACTGTGGGCGGATGGGGCGCGTTCCTCTACTGTTTTGTGGCTGCTGTCCGCCGTCTGTGGGCTTCATTCCATTTCAGATTGCCATCCGTCTGCCGTAACTGAATCCAAACGCCAGTAATAAATAAATAAATAAGAAGATAAAAATAAGGCTGAGCACGGAAGAACCAGAGAGGAAACACCATCACATGGAGCCGTCTGCCCCTGGCAACCCGGCCACCCTCCACTCCACCAGGGGAGAGTGGACCCCAAGCCAGCGCCACAGAACCAGCGGCTGCCCCGCTGGCTATACGTCCGACCGTGGCAGCTGTCACACAAACCGCTGCTGAAAATTTTACATTTTGATACAGGTAGGCTATATACATATTGCAAAACTCTGTAAAAGTACACCAAAGCATATTTTCGTTTCCAAATATTTATTTGAAAACGAAACCATTCATAAGGTCAATATAAAACATTTTGTTAGTAACAAAAAACAAATGTAATCTCAATGTGAGCCAGCCGGCAGGACTGCGGCTGAACCACTTCCAATGTTCATTCATTCATTCATTCATTCATTCATTCAATCGCGTGTTCAATGTGTGTGTGTGTGTGTCAGAGAGGAGTATCAATAAAAAAAAGTAATTATTTCGGTGTTTATTTCTTTTATTCTTCCGGTTTTTTTTAATTAAAATGCGTAATATAGCCAACAATATTATAGACCAAATGTTAATCTAATTATTATTGTAGAATGTATTTAGCAAATCACCACTCTCAACTGGAGACAGCAGCAGCAAAAAAAAAAAAAAAAAGCCATTATAAAAAGCTGACAAATCGTGTTAATTAATTGACGTGAGACACTGAAGAGGTTGTCTCCTATAGTCTGTAATTTTTTATTTTTTTTATCATAACTTCTCGGAAATACTCAAAAGTAGAACATGCTAAAAGTAAATACAATAATAGGCTAAATAGTATCTAAGCAATAATAAAGTGTCTAAACAATAATAAATATTATCTAAGTTATCTATTAGGCTACCATTCCACTCTGTAAATAGATTTTAACATTTCAATATGATTTTAATATTATTTTTGCTTATTTCATTATTGTTATTATTGGTTTTACTTTTTAGTAGTATTGTATTGTGTGAGGATGACTCATTTTAGTAACTATCTACAGTAAAAAAGATAAAAACAAGCAAAGAAACAAACAAAACTCATTTTATACACGGGGCCTTCAAAGTGCTCTCTGAAACTACACCTGGCATGGCTTGTGTCCAAAAAATGAAAAAATCTAAACTTTGTCGTAGAGCTAAACCAAATACATTATTGGAAAGGTCTCAACCTGGAGAGTAACATATGTCAGTATGAAGATTCTACATGGCTCCTGCTTTCAGCCATTGACCTTTGAACCTTGACCTCAGTGCATGTTTGAGGACTTATAACTCAACAACGAAAGGGGGTACAGACATGGGACCAACTGTTATAGAGAGCTCTTGACCTCAGCTATCATGTGAGTGTAGTCAACAACTGTGGGTGCTGTCAGATATGCATAAAATATGGATAAAAATTAATTTTCACCCATTTAGAAATTAGATATTTAAAATCTGATTTCACAAATGTGTTTACCATCCCCTTAAAGTCCACAGTGTACTCCCAATTCAGTATTTACAACTTCCAAATCTGGGAAAAACACTTAGATTTTTAAAAAAACTACAATTCCCTGGGACCGCGCCATGCAGTTTGATACATATCAGCAACATAGTTGTAGTTCTTCTGATTTGCAAAGTAGGGCTCTAAATAGGGTTGTAAAAAGATATATCTACTGAATATATCTAATATCAAGTAAAGCCGAACTAGTTATTACACTGCACCTAGATGAACTATGGTAAGAAAAAGTAAAGATGTCGGCTAATTTTCGATATTTTAGCTAATACACTAGAAACGGCGTTCTTGAGACAGTAGGTTCATTTGTGGCATGTAAAATAGGGTTGTAAAAAGCTAGATCTACTGAAAAAATCTAATATCTAGTAAAGCCGAAGTAGTTATTACACTGCACCTAGATGGACTATGTTAAGAAAAAAAGCAAGGATATTGGCTAATCGTAGTTATTTTAGATAGTACTCTAAAAACGGCGTTTTTGGGACGGTAGGTTTTTTGCAGCTTGTTGTAAAACAGGGTCGTAAAAAGATACATCTACTGAGTATATCAAATGTCTAGTAAAGCTGAACTAGTAATGACACCTAGATGAAATATGTTAAGAAAAAGTAGGCATGATGGTTCATTTCATGTAACATCTCCCCCCCACGTTACATGAGCAGTTACGTCAGTCGGAGGCCTCCACATGGGGAAGACAGACAGGACAGGAGACAACTCCGACCGTCGGAGTTTTCTTAAAACCATGAGAATGGTATAATTATGAGTTTTTATTTCTGGTGGAATTCACTTACATTTTAGTGTGCCATCAGCTTATTAACAGCATTTTATCCTAAACAAAGAAGTGTAAAATTTCCAGAAAGGTCTTTAAGTAAAGTGAATTTTTTAAATTTGTCCAGCATTGAGAGAGACCCCTCAGGGCAGGTGCTCCGCATCAACTTATGTCCACTGAAGGAGTTTGTTTTTGTCACTGACAGGCTCAGTTTGTTATTCTGAGTGCCTGACCACATTATGGAAAGGATCCCTACAGAGATAGACCTGTTTGTAAAAAAAAAAGTAAGATCCTTTTTGTTTAACCAGAAACAGCTCTGAAATCACCACCACCAAACCCACCAGACTCCATTTAAATAATCTGTAATTTTATCATCGTGAAACACACTTCACTTGAAGTTAACAGAGGCTAAATAAAACTAACAGAAACTGCCTTGGTTCATCTTTCCGCTGTTCCAATAATCATCAACTCTGGTTTGGTTGAAATAAATTCATTCAATCAGTTAAATGTGAAAATATGCTGCCTCTATACATGCTACAATTACTATATTGAAATTGAGTCTGCTGGGTTTGGTGATGGCAATTTTGGGGCTGTTTCTGGTTAAACAAAAAAGACCTTACTGTTTACTGTAGCAAAAAGGTCTCTCTGTAGGGATCCTTTCCATGTTTTCAGACATATAAAATAATAATCTGAACCTGTTAGTGACAAAATATAACATTTTGGCCCAATCCCAATTCCTATCTTAACCCTCAATCTTAACCCTCAGTCTCAAAAATCTGCGCTCCCACGAAGTGTTAGTGCTGTCCTGATTCTCAGTGTTGAGTTGAGGGTCAAGAATAAGGGCTGTATGGCCCTCACTTTTAAGATTTTCCAGGACCATCCTTGGCAATAAGTGCTATCCCAGAATCCTTTGCGTATCATCCGCCGAGCTCAGCCGAACCCAGCCGAGTACAGACGATTCAGTCAATGCAAGATGGCGGCGACAAGCGTAAGGAAGCAGAGTTATCAATGTGAGTATTTTCCTCGTTAATAGTTGTTTTAAAATTCTGATAACCATTCAGGGTTCAACACTAAGGTTTTTTTTCACTTGCCCGGTTGGGCAAGTTGGTCAGAGATCTACTTGCCCAAAGTCAGTTTTTACTTGCCCTATAAAAATTGTTTAATTTAAGCGGCTATCAAATAACAAAGACTGCAGTTATTTTTATGTTATATAATCTTTATTCACACTGTATTTATTACTTAAAACAACATATGTCATGTATTGTAGCTTAATTCCTACACAAAAAGGGCTTAAAGTGAAAAATTTGTCAATCATTCTCAATCTATAATTTTGCGCCCTACTTGAGCCATGCCCACCTCTATTTATTTTTCACTCCTCTCTCCAGTTCTGCTGTATTAACACCGGGTTTAATATATTTTGCTTCCATCTCTCTGCCCTGCTCTACTCTACTTCAACACTACTTAGCTCTCTCTCTACTCTACCAGTAGACTACCACATCCACCTGTTGCACAAAATGCACACAGCAGTGTTTCCCCTAGGATGGAGTTGTAGCAGCGGAGGTGAAGCACATGCATGAAAAATAATTTTCACATGCGTGAAACTTTATTGTATGCTTGCTAAGCACAGCCTGCTGGGATGTTTCTATGTATCTACTGGCACCAGAAGGGCTCTTTAGGACTAAGTACATACAGTACATGTGTGCACAGTTATGAACAGGTGAAATGTCTGTCTAGCTTACATATGAGGCGTCTCAAGATTTAGGAACATACAATTTTATTGAATATAATAAAGTAAAAAGTCACATGACATGCTGCTGTTTTGTGCTATGACCTATTTAAGTGTTGGAAGTTGTTATTTACGTGACAACACCTGAACACAACACAAGCTCCGCATGAGTGCCGTGTTGAGCTGCTGTGCGAGCAGCGTGTTTGTCTGTGCGTAACAGCAGTCTGTTGATGGTTATTTACACACTGTCCATTTCAATAACTTTGTTAGCTGACAAACTGCACCGGGCTCAGGGTCAGGTTTGGTCAGGAAAATGCGGCCTGAGCCGCTCTAGCGTGCTCACCTGTGTGTGTGGCGGAACTCCGCCGTGCGCGATACAGAGAGCAGAGGAGAATTGTTAACGCATGACCATGTAGAGACAGAAATGACACGATGGCATAACACCATAAATAGTATATTGTTATGTTATTATATGAAGCATCTGTCGCGCAAAATATTATCAATCAGGGCTGTGGACAGGACATTGTTACACAGCTGTGCCTGTGACTTCAGGCAGAGAGACAGCTGCATCAGAGCAGAAGAGCATGTTTTAAAATACGTTTATTTTATCAATTAGTTATTAACTTTTACTATTTTTAGCAAGTTGCCCAATCGGGCAAGTGAGTTGTTAGTTTACATGCCCGACCGTGAGTTTTACTTGCCCCGGGCAATCGGGCAGTCCTTATTGTTGAGCCCTGCCATTGCATTATCTTAGTTTAACGTCATTTTATGGACTATAGACCTCTTTGTAGCGTAACACACATATTTTTGGTCGCGGGCGACGGCTTGCCTGCCCCGCCGCACGTAACCCCGGTTCTCTGATAACCGAGTAATTATGCTGTCATTCAGTTACAAAAAGTCATTTTTCTCAGTGATAATGTAGTTGTTAAGTTGTTTTAATATACGTGAAATGTTTGCATCGACATTTCTGTAAGATGACCGAACGGTGTCATTTCCTGTAGCCGTAGAGTCTGCAGCTGGTAACGTTACAGCTGCAGGTTAACATTAATGATCGTATTATCTGGTGACTTTCCGCTGAATAAGTTACGTCGGTTGTTGTGGTACAGGTTATTTGGTTGAATATCAACTTATAACCCAAAGAGTGAAACGTTAATGTGGATGAAAGTCACCAGATAACACTTGTGTGACTGTGTAAACAGCCTCACCAGTTCTGCTGGATGTTGACTACAGTATTCATTGTGATAATACTTGCAATACTGCATGAAACTAAACTACTAACTTAACGAATATCTGACAGGTAGCCCAAAAAAAATAAAAAATAAAAGAAAGTAATGTTGTTATCTCTGTTCCATTTCAGGGCCACCACACAAAACACAAGCCCTGATTCATTTCAGGGCCACCACACAAAACACAAGCCCTGATTCATTTCAGGGCCACCAATGAAGACAAAAAACAAGCAGGCTCCAAAAAAACTATGGGAGTGAGTAATTTGTAACTTGTGAACTGTTCATATTCATAACATAATTCTCAGTCACAACGGCAACTGTTCCCCTAATGATCAAGCATTCTGTTTCAATATGAAATCAGCACAGCTGCAGACGGCATTGTCAAGTTTGGTAACTGTACATTTGTTTTGGAGCTGCCCCTATACTGTCACTTTTTGGAAAGATTTTGTCGAGTATATTCGTTGCAACATTTATGTTCTATTTTCACTACTGTACAAAGATGTGCTGTTTGGATTTTATGATGTCAGCATTTCAAAACAAAAACAATTATATATCATTAATCTATCTATTATCTTAGCAAAATTCCATATTCATAAGAGTAAATTTTGCAAATATGTAAACAATTTAATTGTTTGAGCTGCTGAACTTTTTTATTTATTTATTTGTTTATTTTATTTATTTTTCTTTTCTCTTAACCCTGGCATATTTGTTCTGTTCATGTCTGTCACTGCTTGTTTTGTACAAGAATTGAAATAAAGTGTTGGAAAAAAAAACCTCATCACGTCTTTTTATCGACGACTACTGATGACATATTTCTTCTTCTTTGAACTGACAGACTGGACGGAGTTTTGGCATATTGCTGCCCCCGACAGTCTTAAGACATATTTGCCTTTGAGGGGTGTCCCATTTTAAAGTCACAAGATAGCCCCTAACACTTTTGAGGGCTGAGCTTGAGAATTAAGATTGAGGGTTAAGATAGGAATTGGGATTGGGCCTTTTAGGCAGGCATGTGCACAGATAGACCCTAGGTAGAGCTTGAGCACCTGTCCTTTTGGCCTTTGACTCAGTAAGTACCCTTGTTTTCCCATTTATTTTTCTAAATTTAAATATTATATTTTAAGTGTGGCCCATGGTGTCAATTCTCAATTAAAAGCATGTTGCATTTGAGTTTTAATTCTGCCAGACTGCAGGAGCTCCAGCACCTCCCTCTTCAACTTCCCTTGTTATCACAGCCACAACAGTTAACACACACACTAATGGAGTGCCCTGCGGAGCAGCATCACCTCTACCTCATCTGCCGACATGGACAGCCAGGTAATGACAGTGTTTGCCCTCAGCCTTAACATTGTTAGTCACTGTTGTCAGGGTCATAGCCACAGTTTAGAAGTTAGTGAGTTCCAGAATTTGAAAAGGGAAAATGTTCACATTATTTGACTAAAAAAATATATGGTTTTTAACATCAGTTTGGACCACTCCAGCTAGTAGCTACTTTATAGTAGGCTGTACATAATAGATTTTCTATTGTGTGTGTGTGTGTGTGTGTGTGTGTGTGTGCGTGCGTACGTGTGGGTGTGTGTGTGTGTGTGTGTGTGTGTGTGTGTGTGTGTGCGCATTTGGGCAAAACTCCGCCGTGCACGATACAGAGAGCAGAGGAGAACTGTAAATGTGCGACCATGTAGAGACAGAAATGACATGCCGTCATGTAAATAAGATAAATAACATAAGGCTATTTAGTTTGTTTAATAAAAGGACAAGATAGACCTGTTCTATAGACCTGGATATGAAGCATCCGTAGCACCAAATAATATAACAGTAGTTTCTAAAGAGCTAAGACGAAAAAAAAAAAATAAATCAGCAGCGGCGGTCATATTGTTGCCTTTAGGGGAAACACTGGCCCTCCAGAGGCAGATCAGTACATTAGTCATTTTTCTTTTGATTACTGAAATGTTTAACCACTAATCCTTAGCCATATTTTAAGTGTAACCACCATCACATACCACTAGTGTTATTGGCTGCGTTTCCCAGATCCAGTTAAGAAGATCTTAGCGTGGGGTGTCTGTGACTTAGTGGTAGAGCAGGCGCCCCATGTACAGGGCTGTTGCCGCAGCAGCCCGGGTTCGACTCCAGCCTGTGGCCCTTTGCTGCATGTCTCTCCTTCTCTCTCCCCCTTTCACACTTGTCTGTCCTATCCATTAAAGGCTAAAAATGCCCCAAAAATATCTTAAAAAAAAAAGAAGATCTTAGCGCTAAGAGCTTCTTAAGAACGCTCTTAAGCCTCCCGTGAAAGAAAAAACGCATTTCCCAGATCGCTCTTAGCTTAAGAAGATCTTTCACTAAGAAGGAGTTGTAAGATCGAGCCGACCCACTCTTAACAGTCTTCTTAGACCAAACGCTCACAGATCCAGCCGCAGCAGGCAAATTAATATTACACTTTGCAAGGAGATGTTAAAACAGTGCGCACCGTATATATTTTGATCTATTTTATACTTAAGATTTATATTGTTTAGCATTAACTGGTGACAGAAAAGAACAAATTTCATTCTGCAGGGAAACGCGTGTCCTTACTGTGCATATGACAATAAACACTTTGAATCTTGAATCTATATGTTTTATTAAGATCCTATGTGCGCTCAAAGCTGTGGCATAAGTTACGCACCAAAATCTGGCGAAAGAAAAATAATAATAAGACGAAAAATAAGTATGAGGAATAACAAGTGTGTTCCTGTAGGCTGTGTGCTGTGCACATCAGGCACACAAATAAAATGAATCATCATGACTATCATTAGTTTTTCATTAGACTTATTAGAACACACATCCACACGAGCAGCAGGGAATTAGTGCGTTAGGTAGCAGCGCTGTGTTACTGTGCTAATTAAGTGGTGGGTGATCGATTTGCCTGACATCGATTGATTTAGTTTCAGCACTGCAGTAGTGGACAACTCCTGTTAAGAGCTTCTTAAAGAGCGATCTTGAGAGCAATCCTAAGAAGGGCATTAAGAACGCACCTGTGAAACATTCGTATCTTAGCGAAAGCACAAAGATGTTGAAATCTAGGCATATTCTGCCATCATAACTTGGCTTTCAGAATTCACCAGATTGATGCCTTTAAATCAAATATATACAAAATGTTCTCCCGGAGAAGCATACCCCCAGAACCCCTTACAGGGTTATTTATTTGTTGTTGTTGCATTACTCAATTTGATAATAATCACATGCAATAATTCAAACCATTCATTCAAAATTATCTTCAAGCATTATAATGTAATGTAATCGATAAGGTCTAATCAGCCTCCTTGACAGCCTACTATAAAAGTAGCTACTAGCTAGAGTGGGCCAAACTGATGTTAAAATGCATATATTTTTTTTTTCAAATAATGTGAACATTTTCTGCAGCTGGGCCGAATCCAAGAAGAAATACTTAAAGGATATTTAGAGGATAATTATAAGAATTAGTGCAGTTTTCTCCCATGCAAAACTTTACTGTTGACAATTTAAAGGTGGTTTGAATTTTAAAAAAAAGTGAATTATGAATTATGAACCAACAGGAAATAAAGCAAATGTTAAAAAATATAAAACACGCCCTACAACAAGGCATGTAGAAAAGAAAAGAAGAAAAGAATGAGATCGCGGATACATGCAGCCAAAATGACTTTCCTCCTTGGGGTGGCTGGGCTCAGCCTTAAGGCCCTGACACACCAAGCTGACAGTCAACCGTCGACCAAAGGCTGTCGGTGAGCATCTGTCGTCCTAGTTTTTGCGGTGTGTCCCGCACCGCCGGCACTTCGGTGTCGGTGTAGGCGGCTTTTTGGCCGATTGAACATGTTGAATCGGCGGCAGAGCTTGTCGTTGAGAGAGATCACTCTGATTGGCTGTTCAGGTTTTATTTCCTCGCCCCTGTGGTGAGTGAATCTGCCTGTAGTGAAACCGTGGCTAACCGGTGCTTCCTCCTCAGGCTCCACTTCATTCAGCTGCCCACAGACCCGCTGCTTCTTCCCACTTTAACCTGAGAAAACAAACCGGAGCTAGCTGGGAGCGGCTAGCGGAGCGTTAGCTGCAGCATGAACGGAGGGAAGCACAGCCAGTTAGCCTCAGCTAGCTTCCCAGCTAGCCCCGGCTCTCCGTTTGGATCCAACAGGAGCACCGAGCCCTGGTTTGTTATTCAGGTTAAAGTGGGTAGTCTGTGGAGGTGCTGCGGTGCTCTGCTGCACAAATAGGAAACCCCTCGGCTGACAGGACTCCGCTACTTTGTTTATCTCATGCATTCCTCGGACTTACGGTTTCCCTTTTTTACTTTATTTCCTCTCACGCAGGCGCAGAACGTACGTGCTACTTGGCCGTCAGATGTAGTCCGTGAAGTGTGTTCAAATGCAACTGAAACAGGGCGACGTGAGGCGACGTAGATGACGCAACAGTTGGCTTTCGTCGGCGCTAGTTCTTTGATGTCGGTTTGGTGTGTCCGCACCTTTAGAGATAGGGTAAGGAGCTCAAACATCTGGAGGGAGCTCGGAGTAGAACTGCTGCTCCTTTGCATTGAAAGGGGTCAGTTGAGGTGGTTTGGACATCTGACCAGGATCCTCCTGAGCGCCTCTGGGTGTTCCGAGCATGTCCCACTGGTAGAAGGCCCAGAGGTGAGTGTGTGTATGGGGAGGGGGCACAGTCCATTTACAGTTCTTATGGCTTGTGGGAAGAAGCTGTTTAGCATCCTGCTGGATCTGCAGCTGATGCTTCTGTACCTCTTCCCAGATGGCAAGAGGGAGAAGATGTGGTGAGAAGGGTGGTGAGGGTCCTTGATGATGGAGGTCGGCGCTGTTGGTAGATCTCCATCAGGAAGAGAAAAGTTTTCCCTAATCTCCTGAGAGGACCAACTTCAGCCCCAGCTCACATCATTTAATGACTGCCCCCCAAACAAATGGCCACAGTGTTAAAACCTGTTGAACCCTAAAGACCTCTAGAGCTGCTAATAAAGGCCTGGTGTGTATCAGTACACTGATCAGAAGAATATAGTGATGTTGCCCATCAAATTTAACAGCGGAACCTCAGCTACAAGGCTGTAAAAAAACTTTTCACATGCCCCAAACTCAGTTTTAACATCAACTTAATAAACAACAACAACAACAACAACTAACTCCAACAGCTCCAAACAGCACCGATATCCCGACCCACTCGGTATATTTCGGGCTCTAACTCAACCACGTTATTCAAAACACATTCATCTCAAATGAAAGCTGAGACACTCTTTCCACATGTATCCAAATCACTCTCCCTTTAACCATCACAGAGCTACAGCCCAAAGAACAACAACAACAGAAATCTCTTTGCCAAAATATATTCGTAATATGGCTCTTACCTTATTAATTTCACCGTAAAATGTGCATTCTGCTGTTGATTCACGCTCCGTTCGCGTACTACCAGAAGTTGTCCATCATTCAAATGAATCCGGGTGGAAAAAAAGGTTCCGGGGAACAAAAACAATGACCACTCACAGCAGCCGACATCTCCCCACAACGCGTTCTGCTGACTCTGATTGGCTTACAGTGCTGTCAAAGTTTTGGTGGGTATAGCATCATTCTGTTGGGTCTAACGAATCAAACGAGGTGTCAATCACTCAAATCGGCCAAGCCGTTGCGGAGATACGGGCCTCCAAAGCTCAGAATAGAAACTCAGGTTCAAATGTAGTAGGTGCATATTGGTCAGTTTGGAGTGGGAAATAGAGTAAAAAAACGAAACAGACAGTTCTATGTGTATACCCTAAACATCAGCAGGGATTTACAGAAACAAAAAATGAAAGAAATAGGATTGTACATGACAAAAATCACATGCAAACATGATGCAATTTTGGAAAGCTTGTCTGAATTTTCTGTACTAAAACCTCTCTTATGTTGTTCTGCTTCACTTTATCAGAATCAACCTTTGCAGAGTTAATGTTCACATATTGTACTATGATGTGATAGAGGTTTAGAGCTGCTGCTGCATCAATCCAAAGGGATACTCATCCTAAAAATGCTTTTTTTTTTTTAGGCGAACCTCAAAAATTCATTTGTGCTGTGTGCTATCTTCATTTACTCTTCACATATAACACATATACTGATATTTACACATCATAACAAATCTCACAAGTGTTCCCTTTACCATGACACCAAAAGTATTCAAACAGATCTTGTGGTTGCAGAGATATATTCATTTCATTATGGATATGCAATTTACGAGCAGAAGCCTATAAAATAGGGTCAGGGTTTATAAGAAAGCGTTTATACTGCATTCTGTCGAAATAACAATCATGTTATGGTACTCTTACATGTGAAAATCATATTTATGACCATAGTCAGCGAATTTCCTCGTGGCGTTGACTCAGCTGTCTGCTGTCACTGTTTTAACTGAACTGAGCTGAAATTCCACAAGAGAAATGTGTACTGATATAGCAAAGCTTATGACAACGGGGCGGCAGTAGCTCAGTTCATAGGGACCTGGGTTGGGAACCAGAGGGTCGCCTGTCCAAGTCCCCGTCCGGACCAAATATGGAGCATGGACTGATAGCTGGAGAGGTGCCTGTCATGGGCAGCCCCCTCACCCTGACATCTTTCCACTTAGTGCATGTATAGATCCTGTTTGTGCATGTGTGTGTTTGGACCTATGTGTAACTGACAACAAGAGTGAAAAAATTGAATTTCCCCTTTAAAGGGGAAATAAATATATAATAAAGTATATAAAATTGAAAAATGACTCTATCTTTTGACCGTTTTCATGTTTTCATACCAGCAGACAAACAGTCAATGCCACAAATAATACAGAAACATCAACAACAACATGTGTGTAATGTGTGTATCCTCAGACATAAATGTCTGTTGAGAAATTGTTGAGAAAATGTCATTGGAAAAAAGATGCTCCTTATAACTGCAGAACTTGCAGGAGAATCTTCTTGTTTTTAAGTTTTCCAGTGATAGCTGTCTGAAGTTGTCTGGGTGCACTGCAAACAGGAACTACTAATACTTAATTCAGTATCATTTTAATGGTGCCAGCTTACTAAAATGTAAAGAAAATAGGCTCAAAAAGGAGAGAGGCAAAGAAATGTGGCACTCTCTCCTTAAACTCCATCTATAAACTTAAATTAATAAATGTTAACATTGCATTTAAAGCATGAGATAAATAACACATCAACAAATGAATATCATAACAATGTAACATCATTACAGGTTATTTGAAAAAACAAAACATAAAACAAATCAACGGCTTATTTGAATTTTTATCTCACTGCAACATTGATTTAGTTTCTTTCAATTTATTTATTCATTTTGGGGTTCATCTGATAATGGTTGCAATGGTAAAACAACGTCCCGGCCTCTAGTCAACTATCTAGTACCTTTTGCTGCATGTATATTTTGAGTCTCTACGTTTGGATTAATTTTCCTCTGTTTTCTCCCAGTACCATCCTGTCCCAGCCTCGGCCAGCTCCGTTCCCACATTGCTGGTTCCAGCTCAGGACTCCTGCTTTTTGTTTCCCTGTTTTTGGACCCTGCTTGGTGAAAATAAACTCACTCTCCTTTTTTGACACAAGTCGGCATTGTGGATCCAGTTCTTTTACTAAAGCCTAACAGTACGAACTGGCCACTTAAATGGATCCCACAGACTCAGTCCGGCAGACTCTTTCTCACCAGGGGGCTTTACTCGGCTCACATGAACAACTGTTAAGGGCCCTGGCCGAGAGCAACCAGAGCCTCACGGCCCATGTAACCTCTCTCTCCCAGCAGATAGCTCATCTTGCCACTTCTGTGCAGAGAGTGGCAGGACAGGATGAGATGACGTCAACCCGGCCAGCTCCCCAACCCAGAGACAGTCACGTAAGTGATCCCAAGCCTTTTTATGGGGATTTGGATAAGTGTCTGGGTTTTTTGCTTCAGTGTGGATTAATTTTTTGCCAGCAGCAGCTTTCTTTTTCCTCTGATGCCGCGAAGATAAAATTATGTCATAGGACTTATGAGGGGCAGAGCATTGTCCTGGGTGGAGGCGATAAGCTCTAAGATGGATATTGGCCTATGGACTTTTAGTGACTTTGAAGCACACCTAAAGGCTGTGTTTGTGTTTAACCACCCCAGTCACCGTGGAAATGCCTCCAGTCGGCTCTTCAGTCTTTGGCAGGGAAATCGTTCTGTTGCCGATTACTCTGTGGATTTTTGGACCCTGGCTGCGGACTCGGGGTGGAATGATGCTGCTTTACAGAGCGTATTCATCAAGGGACTGAATGAACAGTTAAAAGACGAGCTAGCTGCTCGTGATGAACCTGCCGACTTACCTTCTCGTCTCCCTAGCCATCCGGTTGGATAACCGTCTCTGTGAGAGGCGGTAGGAGAGGTCCGCTCGTTCCCCTGGTCTTGTCTCCTCTTTTTCCAGATCAGTCCAACCATCCCCTACTGGTGTTGCTGCCCAGTCAGGCAGCATGGACTCTTCCCCAGCGCGTCCGGCGGAGGAGCCCATGCAGCTGGGCCGTGCCCAGCTTACTCCGGCAGAACGCCTCCGTCAGATCCGGGCTGGGGAGTGCCTGTACTGTGGTAATGGTCATTTCATTTCAATCAATCAATTCAATCAATCAATTTTATTTATAAAGCCCAATATCACAAATCACAATTTGCCTCACAGGGCTTTACAGCATACAACATCCCTCTGTCCTTATGACCCTCGCAGCGGATAAGGAAAAACTCCCCAAAAAAACCCCCTTTAACGGGGAAAAAAAAACGGTAGAAACCTCAGGAAGAGCAACTGAGGAGGATCCCTCTTCCAGGACGGACAGACGTGCAATAGATGTCGTACCGAACAGATCAGCATAATAAATTAACAGTAATCCGCATGACACAATGAGACAGAGAGAGAGACAGAGAGAGAGATGCAGGTAATGACAGTAGGTTACAACATTATTGAAAGTAATAATATTACAGTTATAGTTCTGGCTACTGTGGTACAATATGTTGAAAGTATGTATTAATATCTGGCAGTATACATGTATTACAGTATACATTATTAATCAATCTCTCTCACCACCTCATTTGCAAGTCCGGGCTTCTATCTGTGTGGGGAGGGTTTCTCTGTCTCTGGTGGCCCTCATAGATTCTGGAGCAGAGGATAACCTATTGGTCAGTAGACTAGCTCAACAACTGGGATGTGCTGTCGAGCCTCTGGATAACCCCATTCCTGCCCTCGCTCTCAATGGGGAGGTATTCACCACCATAACCCATAAGAGACTCACCTTTCTCCTGTTGTCCTCTCCTAAGACCCCTGTTGTACTAGAACACCCCTGGCTTAAGATTCATAATCCGCACATTAACTGGTCCGCCGGTAAGATCCTGGGTTGAAGCTCTCTCTGTCACTCAGTCTGTCTCAAGTCTGCTCAACCTGCTGGGGTCGAAGCTGTTCCATCCTGCAATCAGGTAACCCCCATTGATTTGTCCAAGGTTCCCCCTGAATACCACGAACTCCAGGAGGTTTTTAGCAAGGACCGAGCCATCTCTTTCCCTCCACACCATCCTTACGATTGTGCTATTGACCTCCTGCCGGGAGCTCCCCTTCCCTCAAGTAAACTGTACAATCTGTCACGCCCTGAAAGAGAAGCCATGGAGAAATATGTTGCTGAGTCTCTAGCTGCAGGGATAATTTGGCCTTCTACCTCTCCCCTTGGTGCTGGTTTCTTTTTTGTAGATAAAAAAGACACAACCCTACGCCCCTGCATTGATTTCCGTGGGTTAAATATGATCACAGTAAAGAATAAGTACCCATTCCCACTAATCAGTTCCACCCTGGGCTCTCTAGAAGGTGCCAAGATCTTTTCCAAACTAGACCTCCGCAACGCCTACCACTTAGTTCGGATTTAACACACCACTAGGTCATTTTGAGTATCTAGTCATGCCGTTCGGCCTTACCAATGCACCTGCTGTTTTCCATGCCTTAATCAATGATATTCTGTGGGACTTCAACCGTTTCGTGGTCATCTACCTCGATGACATCCTCATCTACTGGGGGTCTATGGAGGAACACATTTCTCATGTTCGCCAGGTTCTCACGAGGTTGCTAGAGAACAGACTATTTGTGAAGGCAGAGAAGTGTGATTTTCATGTGGATACTGTGTCTTTCCTGGGGTATATCATTCAGAGCGGGAGCATCAAGCCTGACCCAGAAAAGATCAGAGCGGTGGAGAAGTGGCCAGTTCCCAAGTCTCGCAAGGAGTTGCAGTGGTTCCTGGGATTTGACAATTTCTACAGGAGGTTCATCCGTGACTACAGTAAGGTTGCCTCACCACTCTCTAGACTCACTTCTGTTATGTGACGTTCTGTTGGTCTCCTGAGGCACACAAGGCTTTTTTGAAGCTTAAACAACTGTTTTCTTCTGCACCCATTCTGGTGCAGCCTGACCCCAGTAAGCAGTTCATTGTGGAAGTCGATGCTTCTGACACTGGGGTCGGGGCAGTCCTGTCACAGTATGTTGAGACCCGTTTGCATCCCTGTGCCTTTTTCTCTCGTCGTTTATCCCCCACAGAGCGCAACTATGACATTGGTAACCGTGAGCTGTCAAGTTGGCACTGAAGGAGTGGAGACACTGGCTGGAGGGGGCTGAGACACCTTTTGTGGTCTGGACCGACCACAAGAACCTGACCTACATTCAAACCGCTAAGAGGATGAACTCTCGTCAGGCTAGGTGGGCATTATTCTTCAGCCGTTTCAACTTTACCCTCACCTATCAACCAGGTTCTTGCAACATCAAGCCTGACGCTCTCTCTCGCCTGTTCTCCTCTGAGGACTGCAGTTCTCCTCCTGTCTCCATCCTCCCACCTGGACGAGTCATTGCTCAGCTCTCATGGGGAATCAAGAAGGTTGTGAGGGAAGCACAACAGCTGCAGCCTGACCCAGGTACTGGACCAGCTAACCGCTTGTTTGTCCCTGATTCTGTCCGCTCTCAGGTGCTGCAGTGGATTCACACTTCCCCGTTCACATGTCATCCTGGTTACAAATGTACCCTGGAACTGCTAAAGCGTCACTTTTGGTGGCCCAATATGGACCAAGATACCCGGGAGTTTGTGGCCATCTGTACTACCTATGCTCGCAGCAAGACTTCCCACCGAGCCCTGTCTGGTCTGCTCCACCCACTGTCCATCCCAGGTAGACCCTGGTCACACATCACCATTGACTTTGTTACTGGACTCCCCGCCTCCCGAGGTAACACTGTGATTTTAACTGTGGTGGATCGTTTTTCTAAATCTGCCCATTTTGTGGCACTTTCTAAACTGCCCACTGCCTTGGCTACTGCTGAACTTTTGGTTGATCATGTGATGCGTATTCATGGAATTCCTCTGGACATTGTTTCTGATCACGGCCCTCAGTTCAGTCCAGGGTTTGGAAGGCCTTTGGCAAGGCTATGGGGGCCACTGCCAGCCTGTCTTCAGGATATCACCTGCAGACTAACAGCCAAACTGAAAGAACCAATCAGGACTTGGAGGCAGCTCTTCGCTGCATGGCTGAGGCCAACCCCACCACCTGGAGCTCCCACGTTACATGGGTTGAGTACGCCCATAATTCCCTTGTCAGCTTGACCACAGGGGTTTCTCCATTAGAAGCCTCCCTTGGGTACCAGCCTCCATTGTTCCCTTCCCAAGAGGTCAACCTCGCAGTTCCTGCCGTCCAGGACCACATTCAGCGCTGCAGGAAGATATGGCGGGGTACATGCGCTGCTCTGGAGCAGACCCAGGACGCTACCCGACGCTCAGCCAACTGTCGCAGACTGTTGGGTCTGTGTCTGTGTTTTTGTTTTGTCTGTCAGCTGGCTGAGGCAGGATCTTCTGTCATTCATGGCACCTGCTTCCACTATCCACCTGCTGCTCATCAACCTGATTGCCACTACTCACCTCCTCCTGTATTTAAACCCGACTTGCTCATCCAGTCCTCTTTCAGTGGTAAAACAATGTCCCGGCCTCTAGTCAACTATCTAGTACCTTTTGCTGCATGTATATTTTGAGTCTCTACATTTGGATTAATTTTCCTCTGTTTTCTCCCAGTACCATCCTGTCGCCTGCTTCCCCGCCTCAGCCAGCTTCGTTCCCAAATTCCTGGTTCCGGCTCTGGACTCCTGCTTTTTGTTTCCCTGTTTTTGGACCCTGCTTGGTGAAAATAAACTCCATCCATCCATCGATCTTCTAACCGGATCCAGTTCTTTTACTAAAGCCTAACACAGACGATATACTGATACTGGTGGTGCAGGGGATTTAGGGAATATTTGTTATTTATTAGGGGGGAGAGGTGGTGCAAAAAGGGGAAGGCATGACAACAGTTTTATTGTTATTGTATTGTTATTATTGTTTTATTGTTTATTGGGGTGCAAAGGTGACATACAGCACATGTAGCATATGTAACATACATTGAATCATATACCACCATTGTATTCAAGCCTTTTAAACTGGGGGCTACTGTTTTAAAAGTGTAAGGACAGTGTCCCAGTGGTCTTTCAACCCCTTATCAAAGTATTTTAACAGGCAGGCTGCCCGTTCTGTGTTTACTAAGTCCAGGGGCCTCATTTATAAACGTGGCGTAGGCAACTTTCTACACAAACTTTAGGATTTATAAAAAACAAACTTGATGAGAAAATGTGCAGTTTTCCATGGAAGCTCTAACCAGTGCGTACGCACAAAAACTGTAGACATGAGAAACTGTGACAGAAGATGAGAAAGATGAAAAGGAAGAAATGTTGTGAATTTGATATCACTCTGTAAAATAAAGACAGATACGACCTCTCACCTTTTATATATGAAGAGTGCAATGAGTAAATGAACAAACATGTCTTTGACTGATGTGCAGAATGAAGAACATGAGTTAGAAAACTAAATACGAATAGGTATCGTTATTTTAAAGGAACTCCTCAAGTATGTTCTGTACTCATTAAATAATCAGATGCACCCGTTTTTGATGCCTTAGTCGGCCAGATACAAGTACAGAGTATTACTGTTATCCTGTATGAGCCAATATATTGTGTTTTATAATGTGTTTGTTTTATGGCTTTTAATTCTCTTTATTACTGTGAGTTAAATGTGTTGTATGCCATTGTAAAGCGCTGCGTCACTGTTCAAAAAAGTTTAAACAAATAACATGTATTGATATTTATCTCATGTGTTCTTTGGCCAAAATTGGCCCTCAATTACAATCAGTGCATTCCTTTTCACATGCTATCTATCAGTTGATGGGTGGGTATAAAGAGCAGCAATCCCAGTGCGTAATGATGCACGTTGACACATTTAGCACTTTTAGAGGATGTGGTGGATGGGAGACTCTGGAGAGAGCAGATCTTCAGGGACCAGCAAGACCTACTGGCCAACGATGATGAGTGGCTTATGAGCTGGTTCCGCCTGGCATTACAAAGAAGCATCAAGCAAGAACCAAGCTGTGTTGGTGCTGTGCTGCACACTGTGACACAGCTGAAAAACGTGCCACTCCCGCTTGACATGGATGCTGGCCCCGACCCTGACCTCTATCCCCGGGCATTTGAGCCAAATGCTGCTGCTATGCGCCAGCGTCTGGATGCGATGCATCGTTTATGAAAACAAGACGTATTTTCAGAAATTATTTGAGTTAAGAAAATCTGAAAGTTTGTCAGACAGCTATGGCAACTGTATCCCTTGTTTAGTGTTTATTTCAGTCACTGAAATTGTCTGACAGTCAGCTCGAAACATCCCTGTTTTCTGTCAAATAGCCTTAACACCTATAGAAACACTTCGTCTTGACTTCTGATTTACAGCATTTGCCACCAGCTGCCATGCCGCTGCATTTTTAGCCTTAGTAGTGCTCATATTGAGTCCACGAAACAGCATTGTCTCTCTGTTATCAACCTCCCCAGCAAGAACTTCAACTTCCCATTGTGTGAAGTTGTGTTTTTTTACCGTTATTTTAGTTCATTTGCCGTGCAGTGTCTTGCTAATGAATATTAATTCAGGGCATTTCACTGGCCATTTATTGGCACCTATGGGTGGGGTGAGACACTTGCTCACCTGCACCCAATTTTGAGTGGAATGTGATTTATAAAGGGAAACCGGCGTTGGACATGCATGCGCACTGTGTTATAAATCAGGATATTTTTGTACGTAAGCACTTTCTGTGCTTTGTTCGTATGTCACCTCACTTGGGGTCCATTTCACAAAGCAGGTTTAGTGAAAACTCTGAGTGTGTTAACCCTGAAATGAGGGAACCTCTGGGTTTTCCGTTTCACAAAGGGAGGTAACTTAAACCAGAGAAAGCAGGGTAACTCCAGCCCGTTTCAGAAAGAGAGATAACTGAAGCTCGGTGTCAGTTACTATGGCAACTGACTCTGTGAACCTAACCTGGTCGGGAGCAGGTTTTCTTCAATGAACCTCGAGTTTCTAGCTGTCTCCTCCCTCTTACGCCACACACGCAGTGTGATTCATTCATTCATTCGTTTAGTATCGCGCAGGTTTCAGCTTTTTGTTTTTTTCAAGGTAAGGTTGGATCCTAAAGTGTGTTCTAGTTCTAAATCTACTTTTTTCAACCATGGCAGGTCCGTTCTTGGAGGACCCTGTGGACGAAGAGGCAGTGTTACTGAGGAGGGCGTTTATTCACAGGCCCAGAATTGACGTATTATCATTTCCAGAACATTTGCTTTTTGAACGGTGCGGTTTCACATCACAGCCCATCATTTATATCCATAACCTCATCCATCGTGACATAACCAACGTCACCAACCGTGGACGTGCACTTTCATCTACCCAGATTCTTTGTGTTGCTCTTTTTGCAAACGGGAGTTTTCTGTATAATATCGGAGATGCAGAAAATATCAGTAAGGCCACTGTCTGCAGAGCCGTGAGGAACATGTCCCTAGCTCTGAAATGTCTATTAAACTCTTTTGTTGTTTTCCCTGGACATAAACCTGTGAGGGTCATCAAGGAAGAGTTCCATAGGATTGCAGGTGAATGATGTAGAAATCAGTTAAAATTTATGATTATACATCATATTCAGTTAATGACATGGTGCTGCAACCTCAGACAGGGATTAGTCATTTTAATTTCTTTTAGGATTTCCCGGTGTGATAGGGTGCATTGATGGAACCCACATTCCCATCATCGCTCCTTCACAAAATGATGGAGACTATGTGAATAGGAAGTCCATTCACAGCATTAATGTGCAGGTAGATTGACTGTCTCAAAATGTCAGACTGCATCACACTGCAAAAACTCAAAATCATACCAAGAATATGTGTCTTATTTCTAGTCAAAATGTCTTATTTCTAGTCAAAAACACACCTAAAAGTAACTTGTTTTCACTTGTTTCAAGCACATTTTCACTTGAAAAATAATTAGGCTAGAAAAATCTGTCAGTGGAGCAAGTTTGTTATTTCTACTTATTTCAATTGAAAATGTGCTTGAAACAAGTGAAAATTGTCTAAAAGCAAGTTACTTTTTAGGTGATGTGTCTTAAGTGTAAAGACATTTGATTTGATATTTCATCTTGAGCTGCTTTTCGCCGGTGAGATTGCATCTAAGTGAACTAAATTTTAGCTTTAACACCATTCCACCTGTTTGCATCTGTAGCCTAATATTATTGTGATTGCATAACTGTATAAAATAAATTTAAACTTACGCATTGACTCGAGCAGTAATTTTCTCCCACACCGACTCCCCTTCCTTCGCTGCTGCAGCCGTGTTACTCTTCTTCCTGAAAACAGCTTCAAATTCGCTGTATGAGCGCATTAAAATATCCAACTCCAGAGGAGTAAAAAATGCAGACCTTTTAATGGCGCTTGTTGCCATGGTGAATCATGGTATCGGGGCTCTACTGATGACGGCTTTTTAAAGTCATGGTGCACGCGCTTAACTCAGAGGCCGTTTACACGTCGCCGGCTATTTTCATAAACGGACATTTCACCATCTCTGTTTTCAAAAAGATCTTCGTTTACACTTACCCGTGTATATATACACAAGAGCATGCCAAACCTGTAGGTGGCAGTGTAACGAGAGGCTCAAGCCTTCCATGTATCCATTGTCACCATAGCAACATAGGTCGCACTTTTGACACAGGCGCAAGTTCCGGCGCATACTGTGACGTCGGCTGCCTATAACTCCGTTTATCTCCGTTTATCTCAGTTTACATGCAAACGCGCAACCGGAGTTTTCCAAAATCTCCACTCTGGCCGGAGTTTTTAGAAAGACTCGTTTTCAGAGGAGAAATCTCCGTTTGCGTGTAAACGAAGGGCACAAACGAAGGAAGATGTCTCCGTTTATCAAAATCACCGTGTACGTGTAAACGGCCTCTCAGAGTGAACAAACTCTGTGTTGATTGAACCGATTGAAAGCACCTGTTGTGAAACCCGTAACCCAGAGTTTCCCATCTCAGAGTTACTCAACTCAGAGTTCAGGGTTAGGCTCAGAGTTTGTTGAACCTCCTTTCTGAAACAGACCCCTGGTAGATAAGCAACCCAGTGTCCATAGGCGCTCGACAGTTACTCCAACATTATTGTTCAACTTCAGGCCCAGCAAGCATTATTTGGGGCACACTGAGAAATTGACATTGAAAAACTCTCACATAAGAAATATCACTTCTAACCAGAGTGTTTAAACAGCTGGACAGTCCCAGGGTGAGTGGAATACAGAAACTTGGTCGCCACAGTTAAGCCATCATAAATCTTGATGTTTGTCATTCATCTTGGATAATCTAACAGGAGTAGCTAATATATGGTCTACACAGAATCTTTCATTGTATCATCCTGGGCATGTTTTCTTTAAAAATCACTAAAATGACACCGTTTATGATACCATAAACTGCAACAGAAATTAGCATTGGATTTTCAAATTTCCAGTGGTCCTTGGACACATCAGGTGCAACAAAAACTTTCGTCAGAAAAAAGCCATATCCAAAGCTGAGCTTAAAAAAGTTAAAAAACATTTCATCAAAATCATTTTATTCTATGTCTCATTTAAATGTGGCCAAAAATAAACTGTTTGCATGACAAGAGTGAACTTTTAACTTAAAAACATCAAAGGATAAGTTTTAAAAATCTAATAACTCATTTATGGGGGAGGGGGGGTCATGGATTTTCACTCAGGGAAGCTCAAGAAAAAATATTTGGAGGGTCAAAATAAAAACTGCCACCCCCTCCTATGATAAATAAAGATCAGTCTCTTGTTACTAAAAAAATAATTATTAATAACAACATCTTGTCTGCAACATGAAGTGCAATTTTTACTTTAGTCCAGCAGATGACAGCGTTGGTTCATTATGTGATTCGTGTCAGCCACAGACTGTTATCTGCATGAAGTTACACTGATGTGACCATGACTACACTATAACAAAATGCTGTGAGAAACAGCCAAATTCTGATGGTAACATATTGTTTTCCATTAAAACAGTACAATACTGTAGAAAACAATGCATTCTGGACAATATTTATGGGAAGCTTGCGGTTTTCCATAAAATTCTGGAATATACTGTTAATAACGTTGTATTCTGGGAGTGATGTAGACTTCACAGCAAAGAGGCTGCGCAAACACAGAACATCACTGTAGGCAGAACCGACAGGGCACAGTAAAGACACATACTTTCTTTTTTACTTTCTTTTTATCCACCTAAATCCTGCACTTCATAAGCAAATCAAGGATCATCCATCTGAATCCTGCACTGTATTGAGTAAATCTCATGGTAAGTTGAACTGCATTTTATCTGTCAGGTGATGTTTGCTTTTAGTACTATCCAGCGTAGATTGGCCGTACTTTTCTGGAGAATCACAGAATGGCCAGTGGTCCGGGACGGCTGGATGAACTTGAGAAATCGTGATTTGAAATGTTGCAATTAGCTAATGCAAATGATGCAACATGAAAACACATATGCAGCACGTCTGAGGGCAAACTCTTGCTGTCCAGGAGGGCATATGGGTGAGAGAACAGCACATGTTGAAGATAGCAGCTGCATTCAGTCACAGAGTGAGAGCAGTAAGTACCAGAGAGCCGAAAGTGGCTGCAAATTTTAAAAACTCGATGCTCCCTCCTGTAATGTGAAATGCAAACCTGGTGAAGGCAACAAACACTAAATACAGTTATCCAAAAGCTTATGAGTGCAGTTTATCAATGTCCCCCACAGCAGCAGCTGCAGCTAACGTTAGCACACCTGCACTGACTGAAGGCTGTAGAGATGGTTTGAGAGGGGAGAGAAATGGATTTTCTGGATGCTCTTAATGAATAATAAAATATTCCAAAATAATAACAATGTTACAGGGAGTTGAAAAATGTGTGTATTATGCCACAGCAACAAATTCTTGGTCAAAACAGACCGCTGTATTGTCTTGTGTGAAGATTGACTTAACACAATTAAATCACACATCAAATCACAATATCAGTCAGCAAAATTGCAATTAGATTTTTTTCCAAATTGCTCAGCCCCAGTCCTGACTTGCGCTATGTGTTGTGTGCTTTCAGGTCACTGTTTTCTTCTGTACAGCCAGAGAGATATGTGAGGTGTGTCCTTTATGTTTACTTGAGTTTTCAACTTAAACTGTATAAATACATTACAGTCTGTATTTATTATCTGTTTTATCATGACTTATATGAGTTGTTGTTGTGTTTGCATTAACAAATGAAGCATTTCAGTGTATTGTTTTTTAAATAAATGTTGGGTAACAGAGTTTTTCATATATTTTCTAAGTCTCTTCTTTTCCATAGAATTTTTTTTATTGCTGCATTTTAGTTAACTAAATCATTAGTATATGTTGCATATATCACAGTGAAATTGGTAATTAAGGTTACAGTAAAGACAGAGCTTACATCATGGCAATTGGCTGTCATCAATACTGCCAGTAATGTGCTCTATTTACAAAAATTACTACATGGTACTATATTTGAGGTTATGGGGCAATTCCATTGTTAACTGGGGGAAAAAAAACAATATTGTGGCTACCCTGCCACAAGTATAATGTAAATTCAACAAAATACAGCACTATACTATGATTTAGTACATGGTATTATACCAGTAACAAACTGCATATAAGTTTATAGTAAGCAAACTAGAAAAAAACAGTAATTTACTGACCACCCTGCTGCCAGTAGTCTACTGTAGTATCATGAAACTACAGCAATGTACTGTAATTCAGTACAGGCCCAGACTGCACATGGGAAGAACCGGGACTATTCCTGAAGCACTGGCCTGTGATTGGCCTGCTGGCCTGCCTGTAATTGTCTTCCCAACAGGCAGGCCAGGCCAATGCAATCACAGGCCAGCGCTGCTGTCAGCGGCGCATTGATGCGAGGAGAGGGATGAGGTGTGTGAGGTCGAGCCACTTGTCAGTTGTCACAAGACAAGACGTGATTGGTTTGTTTCAATTTACACCCGCCCCAACAGTCCTGCGTTGTAAACACAGCCAGCATGGTGAGGAGGGGGTGTGTCAACTCCCATCGCGTTTGTCTGTGTAGGAGCCTGCTGACAGTGAGACATAAGGAAAAGTTGTTGAGTTAATTTCAATGGACCCCAACCCAAATCCAGGTTTAAAAAAAAAAGAGAAAAGGTGGTGGAGAAAGAGAGAGGGAGAAAAAAAGAAAGGCACATGAGGACGATGAGGCCAAATGCCTAAAATTGCCAGATTTATTCAGGGCCCCTGTCGTGGCAAAAACACACAATGCTTCTGCAAGTAAGTTACCTAAAAAACACTGGTTCCTCTCAGTATGAGGTCTGGGGACCCCCAGGGGTCCTTGAGGCCAGATAAATGATTGACAAATGGACCCTATAGTACACTTGGTAAGGCATGTCATTGGTGGTACATAAATTTGAGTCAGGGCTCTCACGTTTTGATCTCAGCTCAGAGTGAGATTTTTGCTGGGTGGGTGGGGCGGATTTAAATTACAAATGAGTCATCAACCATCTATATGTGTTTAAAATTAGCAAGGATTCTTTTTTAATATTTTTTGGGGGCATTTTAGCCTAAGCGTGAAAGAGGGAGAGACAGAGGGAGTGACATGCAGCAGGGGGCCATAGGTCGGAGTCAAACCTGGGCCGTTGCAGCAGAAGCCTTGTATGTAAAGCATCTGACTTATCCACTAAGCCACCACTTCATTAGCAAAATCTGTGCTGGCTAAAGTTGAGATGGGGTCTTGTCAAACTGTTAAGTCAAAGCTGATATTCTCTGAGATACACTCTCATTGTTTTCTTTTTGTGCAACAAGTAATTTCATTCAGTAGGCTACAAAATCAAATGATGAAATGACTTACACATGTGATAAGGCACCCCCGTCTTGTGTGTGCACCCTCTTCTTGCTGCAGCCAGATGACCTGTATCTTACCCAGATACAGCAATGCTATTTTCTGATTGGCTTATAGGTAGCTTTATGTTATTTTTTGATTGGCTGATGGGTAGCTGTGTCGTATTTTTATTGGCTGGAGCGTGGCAAGCTCTTGTTAAAGGGAAATTTCGGTTTATTTGAACCCATCTCCTATTGTCCTAAATTTGGTTCAAGTGACTAGTGACATACAGATAATAGTTAGCATGTTAGCCGTTAGCCTAGGTCAGAGTCCTGCACGGGTCCAGTTTTCAAGATCCGCCCCGACCCGACCTGGCGATGTACAAACCCGCACCAGAACCGCAAACCGCACACCAGGCCAATTAGTACCGCAACCCGGTCCGACCCGTTGAAACACGACCCGCAGCCCGACCCGTAACCCGGATTTAAAGTAATCATTTTGGGTCAAATTGGCTGAATATTGAACAGCATATTGCCACAGTTAAGGTGCCAGTAAGTTAACAACGACCTGAATGAAGCAGCTCTCACAATAAAAACCTGACTTCAGCTCCATCATCAACCCTGTGTTCTTCTCCCATACGAGTGTAAAAGCACTCGTTTGTTACGTTTAATGCTTTTAAACTTTTAATCTATGTAAAGGAACTTTACATGTGTAATAATAGACTTACTTTCTGTCCAGAGCGACGTTCAGCAGTTACGAGCCGTCACGTGTTTTTAGAATCCATCGAGGAGAGAAGTAATCCATCAGGGAAACACTTCAGAAACATTATAAACTGATAGTTGTACGTTTCATCCACTTATTTCTCAAATACCTAAATAATTATTTACTGTTTTGGAAGCAGCGCTTGTTAGATGGTGGCAGCCATGTTGATTCTGTCGTCCAATCACAAATTGTGTTATTAGATGGTGAAACGCGTGTAAACAGCTGAACCAATGACCGTTGCGAAATAGCGGAGGCGATCCTCAGAGAGTAAATAATGACCAAGATAGTTAGGCTATCTGTAGTTTACCGAACTAATGACTGATTTGTTTATCTAAAACCCACGATCCAACCCGCATGTTATTTTTTCCACCCAGATCCGAACCCGGGAAAAAATGTTTTTTTAAAAACCACCTGCAAATCAGCTGTTTTTGCGGGTACCCAACCCAGTGCAGGACTCTGGCCTAGATACAGCCGTAGCATCAGACCTGTTAAAACGTAAGTGAATGGGCATCCCTTCAAGTGCAAAGTTAGTCCACTAAACAAGCTTTTTTTCCACAAAGACCGCCTCATATCGTTAGGATAAATGTCAGAGAACATATAGAAAACGACATGTAAACGTGTTGTCTTACCTTACTGGTGTGCTGCATTGTTTGTTTACAATTACATATTACAATTACAGCTCTGCTTTCCAAAGCACGGCTGAAATATCGCGAGAACAAGCAGCGATCTCATAGCGTGCCGGAACAAGCAGCAACAGCGGGAAGGCAGAACCGGATGGTCGCCTGAACGGAGGAGGAGGAGGAGGAGAGAGAGAGGCGCAACAGGTAATGTTAGAGGATGAGAGAGGAGGAATGGCTGCCACAAGGCTGCGTAGCTCTGGAGATTGGTGGTGTACCTGTGAATGCTGTGCCCCAGTGCCCACAGAAGAGGAATGCCTCTGTTGCAAGGATGGGACGGGTTGCAGCCTTATTTTCAAGGTCTAGATGTGACCGAGGACGAGACACCTCCATCTGGAGTAACGTTAGTATCCAGCTGGGCTTTATCTTGAGCTGGCGAGATATATTTCGGCTGCGCTTTGGAAAGCAGAGCTAGAGGGATAAACAAACATGGCAGCACACGGTAAGGTAAGGCAACACGTTTACATGTCGTTTTCTATATGTTCTCTGACATTTATCCTAACGATATGAGGCGGTCTTTGTGGAAAAAAAGCTTGTTTAGTGGACTAACTTTGCACTTGAAGGTATGCCCGTTCACTTACGTTTTAACAGGTCTGACGCTACTAATGCACCCCGGGTGTATCTAGGCTACCAGCTAACATGCTAACTATTATCTGTATGTCACTAGTCACTTGAACCAAATTTAGGACGATAGGAGATGGGTTGACATAAACCAAAATTTGTAGGGATGTCCCGATCCAGCTTTTTCACTTCCGATCCGATACCGATATTACAGCCTTGAGTTTTGGCCGATACCGATACTAATCCGATCCAAGCGCGTATTATACATATTCACTTATTTTGTTGTCAGTCATGTTAGAAAAGGTTTGATCAAGCAATATTACTCTAACAAGAACAACTACTTAAACGGGTTAGTTAGAATGATCCACAACAGTTGGAATGAGAAACTGACCTGTTTATTGTTAACAGGGTTAAATAAACAAACTTTAAATTTGAACATTAACATTAAATAAAAAATAAAGCTGGTTTGCTTTGGCTGCTTTGGCCCCTTAATAGAAAATAGATCAACACAAGAAATCTTTAAAATGTCTAACAATGAAATTAAAATAGCAGCAACACTCCACACACTTGTGCTTTGCTCCCCTAATAAATAAAAATAAGATTAACACCACAAGACATTGTTGACATTTAACAAACAATGCAGCCTTTCCTTTTCAGTTATTTTAGTAGTGTTTTTGTAGTCCATCCATGGCTCCAATTTCACTAATTGTGCCCAAAACAGTGCCATCAGTGCTTTTTACTTAAAGAGTGTAAAGAGTGTAAACCAAATAAAAATGTCACTCTCAGAAAACCAGAGCCGAAAACAAATAGTCAGTTAACTAAGTTGACCGCTACTCTTCCTATCCTCCGTGTGTGTCTGCCGTCTGCATGCTGGCCTGGTGGATTGATAGTAAGAGCTGGAGCCGATCACTGGAATGGACTGCTTGACTTGCGGAGCGCTGGGCTGGCCGGAAAACCTGGAGCGGATTCCGTGAAAAAACTGGATCGGAGTTCTTGGAGCGGCATTTTTCCATGCAGTCCGATCCGATGCCGATGCCCTTTTTTTGCTAGTATCGGCGGCCGATACCAATCCAAATATCGGATCGGGACATCCCTAGAAATTTCCCTTTAAGCGCTCTGGTACCCACAGCGTCTTGCAACGTGTCCCACTGCATATACAGCAATGTAACTTTGTGGGCGTTATCATAATAATTTTTTTATGCGTGAGAAATACCAGGTATGGCGGGTGAGAGTGTGAAAATAAAATAAGTGTGCCACACTCTCAAAGCGTGAAACTTGAGAGCCCTGCTTGAGGTATTTGCATATTCCTTGGGATTACATTACAAGAATGCTATTTATTCATTATTATTATTAATCACCAGCCTGTAACAAGTTGCAGACACATGAACACCAGGCACTGGCAGTTGACATAAATGGCTCTCTCATGTAGTTGTAATAATAGCCTTCTTGGCACACAGCTTTATTCTATAAAGTGTTAGTGAATTTTGCTGTCTGTTGCATTACTCCTATATCCCAGCCCAAACATGAAAGCTAACCGTGGATTTAGGTTGGGGTTCATTATGATTCCCTGATAATCAGAGCCTTAGGTAAAATATTAGTAGGCTATATTGCACAGATTTGCAAATCTGTACCTATGAGAAGTGAAACCTTATCTATTAACTTTGATCTATAATCAAAGGAACTTCAATGACTGATGTTATTGAAATAAGTTGAAGTTGCTGTTGGCCTATATTTTTACTAGACCTATTTACTGTTGCATTGAATATGGTATTGGCATATTATATTGACTGGCAGTATAAGCTGGCATTTAAACGGTTTGCTGACAAAATAATACAAACATGTTTTTTACTTGAGCATAATAACATTATTTCAGGAGTCATGTTGTGACTGTTGTATTGAGGGGCACATTTTAGTGAGCAGTTTCAGTGGCATGCAGGGGAGAGAAAAGCACTGGACTGGACTGCTGGTGATTAGTTATAGAATACTCATATGTGAAATTGAATAATGCTGTGAACAGGGTGTCCCTGTGACACTGAAGTGAGTGAAGTTGCAAAACCTTTGCAATATCTCGCAAAACATTTGCGAGATCTCTCATCTCTCAACGATGGAGCCCATTCACCCGTGGGAGAGGTTCATAGAGTTTTATTTTGAGATTGGCCTCAAATATAAAGACTTTAAATCAGTGCTTGCGAGTAAACGCGGTTTTCATGTAAGTGAGAGACATCTGAAGCGGCTACTTAATGCAAGAGGACACTTTAGTTGAAAAACATTCTGTGACTTTGCGGTTCTGATTGAATTCATTAGCAACCAAATACAGTACTCTGGACAGCTTTACGGTTACCGGTGGATGTTTGCTAAATGCAGAGAACATGGACTATGAGTGAGGAAAGAGGATGTACGCTTGGTGTTGAAGGAGCTGGATCCGAGAGGAGTGTTGTTAAGGCAGGCAAGACGTCTCAGATGATGGAGCTACTTCTCAAGCCTCCTTCAGTTTTGCTGCATGGGACTCATCCAGGTGAGTTCATGAATTATAATGTTTTCATATATGTGTGCCTGTGTATGTGAGAGGGAGAGGGGAGGCAGAGAGAGGAGGGAAGGTGGAGAGAGAGACATGGAGAGGGGAGAAAAAGATGGAAAGGGGAGAGGAGGAGAAATGGAGAGGGAGAGAAGGGGGGGTAGAGAGACAGGAATAGTAGAGAAAAAGACAGAGATAGAGGGAGAGGAGAGAAATGGAAAGGAGGTAAAGATGAGAGAGAAGGGGACACAGAGAGGAGGGGAGATGGAGAAAGAAGAGAGCTAATGCTCTAATTTAGTGCTCATTTGAGTTAACATGTAGCCTATGTACAGTTCTTCCTAAATGTATTTGTGTATTATTTTTAACAGGATGAGTTGGATGACACTGCACGTTTGGAACGCACACACCATCAGGCCCTCAAAGAACATAAACATCCCCAGCGGTCGGCCTAATATGATGTATGCCTTGCCTGAACTTTACGGGACAAGAGACTTCCTTTCCCCAGTTGAAAGTGAATATGTTCAACTGTGCAAAAACCAGTGTCTTTCACTGGACCATACCATGCGATCCAGATTTATATGAACTATGCAATATCTTTATGGCCGAGTCCCGTCTGACTCCACCAACAGATCCATATCAGACTGTGAACTTATTATGCACCTAAGAGAGGCCATCAGTGTATCTGTGTAAGTCACAAGTATTGAGTTGTGTCCTGTAGGGGCCAGAGAGTTGAGCTGTTGGTACAGTATATTGTATTTTTCCTTGCTATCATTGCTATCATTAACCATGCTATATGTTTATTTTCTATTATTTTAACTGATTTGATTTGATTTGATTTGATTTGATGTATGTTTAGCTTGATGTATGGGTCAAAATACAACACTACTGATCCTCAGCTGGTGTTGCTTTAGAGATAAAGCCTATCAAAAGCCAAATCAACTAGTGTAAAATTCATAACTAATACCAAAACAAACAGTCCATTTATCACTTAATTAATTGATGGGAAATTAATGCCACAATTTTGATAACTATTAATTTGTAACTGTTACAATTAAAATGTTTCTAGTCTCTAAATGTGAATATTCTGTTTTTCCTCAATATTTTATGATAGGAGAACATCTTTGGCTTTTGAACTGCTGGTCAGGCAAAGCACTACTGACGTTAAGAATAAACATGCTGTCTTGGTTACTGACTTCATCTGAAACTGGCCTAGAAATAAACTTAAGTTCTTAACATACTATTGGATGTTTAAAAACATTTCTGCAGACATCAGCCCTGTTGAGATTTTATGAACCTGCCTGTAAGATGACTCAAATACTACTACTACTACTACTACTACTACTGTAGTAGTACAAACATCAAGTGACATCTAGTTTACAGAAATGCAGTCAAGATATCTGCATGAACTACCTGTGTTGTGAAATATCAGAGAGGGGTAGAAAAAAGAACAAGCACTTGATATTTTTGTTAACAGTGGAAATATTTTCATTACTAATTATTCTGTATTGTTTCTCAGTGTGAAATCCTGGCTTGCAACCCGGAATAAATAAAAAAAATATGCCTTATCAGTTTGGTTTTTTAAATAAAGACCAATTGAGAATTTGAAAATATGAAAAAAAAGCACAATGCATAAAGGTCACTTAATGGCAAAAATGCACACACATTCTATTTCTAAAAAAGATACAATGTTATAATGCGGTGCTGAGGTCAGACAATAATAAATGACAGTAGTATAATGGAAATATTACATAATCATTCTGAAGGCCAATTGAGCATATTAGGGCTTTTCACATAGGCCACACCAGCCTGTATATTTTGTAAACATTAACTTTAAACTGTTTTCCCCTGAATAATCAAACATGTATGACTCTTTAATACGTTAACACCAACAATTAACAATTCCACCAGTGATGGACAACTCTCTAATCTTTCTTATCAACAAACTTAACCATGAAGCTCATGTTAGGGTCACACTGATGGAAATGAAAGCTGCAGTCATTTTTAAAGCATAATTAAAAAAATTCAATCCATGTGAAAACTATGGTGGTGTACTATTGCACAAAAAGAAAATAGAATTGCTCAGAGTTCAGAGGTTGTCCATTTCAAAATAGTTACCGGACAGGATGTTGTCAAACTCTGTGCGAAATTCAGGGTAAGAGCTGTATGTGCATGGTACTTCAAGGGTAGCACCACAGGTATGAGCAACAGGCCTTCTGTTAAGTCCAGTTTCAGCATTAAAGCATACCATAATTTTGTCAACACATATGACAGAGGAACCAGTACAGAAACGCAGAATTTTTTCAGCTTTGGTTTGGTCAGCATTTTTCACGTAACGTTGGAGATGGTTAAAGGTTGCCTGCTCTCTGAGACAGCACCATCTTTGTTGTTTCAAACAGTTGCAACACTTTTTGCCTGTGGCTTTCTTTGACTCATACAGAGACAACACACTTTCCTTGTCTGATAGTTTCTGCTGTACAAGTGCTATGGGTGTGGAGAAGCAATCAACTATATATTTTGGCTCTTGTAGAATGGTTTTGTGAGCCATTGTTTCTATGGCAGGTTGCATGCTGTTCTTTGGAGGTAGGAAATGGGAACCCATCCTTGTAAAGACGTCAAGCAAGTCCTCTTCATCACTTTCCTCCATTGTGCCCTGGAGAGCCTTCTCAACAGCTGATCTCTCAACAGGAGGAAGGTAGTTGAGAAATGATGTCATCAGAATGTCTACATCAACTGAGTCAATGCCATGGGTGCAGGCTAAAATGAAAGCCTTTGATAGCCTCATTGGCATGACACCATGGTCTAAGGCCGCCTTTACACTACCATGTCTTGATGCCCAATTCCGATTTGTTGCCTATATCCAATTTTTGGATGATTGCATACATGCTGATTCGGGTGCTATCAGAGCCGATCCACGCATCACTATGACTTAATAATCAACTCAGTCAATAAAAACAACCCATCCTGTGTTAGGAGTGTATGTCGCTGACAGAAAGAAAGAAAAATAAAAAATCTGACTGATCTGTTGAAGGTCCTTAGTCTTTTGTGCAAATATAAAATCTAAGCAGCTTCAGTTTGGTTTGTTCATACAGTCTGCCAACAGTCTGCCAAAATCACAGACCTCAAAGGTAAAGTTATCAGCTTGCCCTTTGGTTGAGTGCCCATTTGGGAAAAATAGCTCCTTTCCTAGCTCCAAAATCTGAGCAACAGTTGTTGTTTTTTCCACAGTTGCATGTCTTGTTCCTCCACCATTTTTGGTCCTCACTTGTGGTATTAATTACTGTGAAAATGAAGCCATCCAATTTCAATCTTCCTGGAAGTCTTTTCTGCTGCAGTATTTCTCTGTCCTGCCATCCCCTCACCTGGGTTTTGGAGCACACCTGATGTACCACACCACACAGCACACCTTTTGTCCTTGATCTTATTTTCTGAGTTTCTATTTTATTTCTTAATCTTTGTATGAGTCTCTTTATCAAGGTTGCACATTGTTTGTTGACAGAAGGAAAGGGCAGCTACTCTGTCACCATATGAAGTGATATATTTGGCCATTTGCTCATAATGGAAATTACTGCTTTGTCAACCTGCAAACAGGAAATATTAGAAGAGATACTTGAAATGTTTACTTTGAACATGTACATCTAGACAACCTCTACAATATGTGTTTCTTGCCATGGCATCCACAGTTACCATGGTAACCACTTTTGTGGTGTAAAAAGACACAGAGCTTGACATAAGGCAAAGTGAAATTCAACATCTGTAACCCTAACGACATATGGTTGTTGGACCGGCATAACTTAAAGTTAGAGTGCTAACATTACAGCTAGCATAACATTAATGCTGACTCCCCTTTTCCCCAGGTTCTACCGTTACTCCAAGCTCTGTGTTGTTACGCTGACTTATTACGTTACTGAATGAATTCTATGCCCACCTTGTCTCTTTTCATGTGCATGATGTCCGGTTGAGGGACATCTCTAGACTGCAGGAACCAGTGACGGACTGGCCATCTGGCATTTGGGCAAATGCCAGAACAGCTGCATGGTCCTGTGGCCGCCAGCTGGCAGGCAAAAAAAAATTAAAAAATTAAAAATTAAAAATAAAAAAAATAAATCTTCTCTTGGCGGCCCAAAACATTTTTATCGGCCACAATATACATTTAAGTAGTAGCCTAAATATAATTTTAAATAAATATGAGTGAAATGGGGCTACCGGTAATATAAAGTGTTTTTGGTCATCAAGCATTTTCTCGCGATCATTGGGTGATGACATTTGACATCTGACAAGTGACAAATGAATGATGGGTAATGCACTCAATGACAACATCACAACAAGAAAAGAAAATGGATCGAGGCACGAAAGGATGGGTTGAGAAGAGTAGAGCGGAGAAAAAGAGAGAGAAAAAATTAATAATAAATAATTAATTACCATCAATTAAGAAAAGACCATATGATAAATGTGAGTAAGAAGAGATTTAAAAGAAGACACTGAGAGACACATATTTATTTTTATACTCTAGCTGTGCAGTGCTCTTGTCATGTTTTGGTGAAGCTATTGTAATATGCATTGTGGCTGCTGTAACATTTATTATGGCTTATAAGACATAGGGTCCTTCTTGTTTCTGTTGTAACTAGTGCTTTTGATAGAGCTATTGAAATGTGCACTGTGGCTGTGCAGTGCTCCTTCCATGTTTTGGTGAAGCTATTGTAATGTGCATTGTGGTTGGTGTAAGATTTATGTTTCTGTTGTTATAATTTGGTTGTGCTGTATTCTGTCCAAGAGGGGGCGCCTATGGTTAATGGTGGAAGTAGGCTAAACCTTTAGGATGAAGTTGTGTGGTGTTTGATTTCAGATTTTCGTGTTTTGGTAGACATAGAGCTAGTATTATTAACTGAGGTTATTAGTCTGGCCTTTGAACGTGCCTGAATTTATGGGGGTTCTGCTGCTGCCTTATTATCTTGTGTGCTGTGCATTGTTGTCTACTGTACAAGTGTGATTGTAGTGAGTTGATTGCGTGGTGTGTGTTCTGAATTTCTGCATTCTCATCATATGGTTAGCTTTCCACATGCTCCCATGCAAGCCACAAATCAATTTTATCATTCATAATGACTGTGTCTGCATATCTCCTCTTCTATTGTGCATCAAGGCAGTGAATGAGTGTGTGAGTTTCTCTGGTAGTTGTGGAACACTCTGTGTCTCTGTGGCACTCTGAAACATTCCGCCAATGGTAGTGTTTTTTATATTAGTATGTGTAAAATCTCGCAAAAGTTTTGCAAGATCTCGCAAACGTTTTGTGAGATCTCGAAAAAGTATATCTTTTTTTTTTCAACCACCTATTTTTTTCCCTTCTATGTCCCTTTAGGGGCTCCGTAATAATGGAACAAGGAACAGATGATACAATTTCGGTGATGATTGGTTGAAGCGAAGTGGATGAAATAATAAAATGGCAGGAAATCCGAGCTGCTTGGCGGAGGTCTGCACTCTCCGAGTGCTTTTCTAGTTTTATTCTTTTAATCTTGAGAAATGTTTTCACAAAGTCCTGTGAAATATTACAACCTAGACACATGAAGTTTTCACCAGTGACTGGAAGTTGTGTGCAAATGCTACTCAAGAAATATGATGGCAGGTGGCCAGATGAGGGTGCTATAATTAAGGCTCAATAAGTCTTTTTTTGAAAGGACATGCCCCTCACACTTTAAAGGCACGCTAAGCACCGTTGGGCATCACTTCTGTTTATACTCAACAATGTTATCAAACACAATGGAGCTAGCTCGCCCCTCCACCCCTCCCCCCCTCGTCCTCTGTGACTCTGTCATGAACGAGCGATAGCTGCTAGTTACCCTGGATTTACACACCTGTTCAAGGGATAGTGCACCCAACATGTAAATTCACCCATTATCTACTCACCCTCATGCCGATGGGGGTTCAGGTGAAGTTTTAGAGTGCTCACAACACTTGTAGAGATCCAAGGGGAGAGGACAACAAATCAAAAATTTTTCCTCATATTCGGTTCGGGTTCGGCCCACTTGACATGCTATGGTGTTGTGCTATGGTTTATTCAAGTGCTGGATTTTGTTATTTACGTGACAACGCCTGAACGCAACACAGGCTGTGTGTGTTTAATGTTTAATGTCCAAATGTTTTCACTGTCCAAACGTGAAAGTTTCTGTAGCCTACTCAGGCAAATGCACAAAGTCACATTTCTTTGCTCCAGGCAGTAACCTGCGTTGCGGCTCCTTTAAAGGAGCTACATGTAAGAAATATAAAGCAAATAGTCAGAAAATCATCCTAATATGTCACAGAGACTAAGGAATAATGTTAATATAACATACTGATCTCACCGACAACAATAGTACAGCCAGAATATTCGCATTTAAAAAACATTTTTACAGTGCGTCAATCATGTTTATGTTTTGAATTTGTGTTTTGGCCTGTTGCGCCACCCACCGCTGTCTACCAGTCACGCAGTCAGTAGAGTCTCAGCATCAGTTACAGTTACGACTGAGCTACAGCAGCACGGCAAGCAGCATTAGCAGTGTCCCGGTACATAGCATTAGCAACCTGCTTCTCCTCAGCTGTATCCCGGCAGCAGCGTTAGCAGTGTCCCGGTACATAGGATTAGCAGCCGGCTCCTCCTCAGCTGTATCCCGGCAGCAGCGTTAGCAGCAGAGAAGCCAGACCTGCTCAAACGTGGCAGGGCCTCGTCGCCGCGTCCTTGATCTTCGGTTTTCCAGCTTTGCACACTCTTGGCATTCTCTCGATGAGCTTGTCTGTGAAGTGGAAACCATTTCAGGTGACTACCTCTTGAAGCTTATGGAGAGAATGCCAAGAGTGTGCAAAGCAGCAATCAGAGCAAAGGGTGGCTATTTTGAAGAAACTAGAATATAAAACATGTTTTCAGTTATTTCACCTTTTTTTGTTAGGTACATAACTCCACATGTGTTCATTCATAGTTTTGATGCCTTCAGTGAGAATCTACAATGTAAATAGTCATGAAAATAAAGAAAACGCATTGAATGAGAAGGTGTGTCCAAACTTTTGGCCTGTACTGTATATTTTACCAGCGGTGCTGCTAGAGCAAATTCAGCTATTTTGCAACTCTGGTAGCTTTTGGTGTGAACATACAGTTAGAGAGCCTTTAAGTCTGATTGACTTCAAATTTGACGGAAAAAGCCTCAAGAATGATGACAGAACTGCCATTTGGAACTTTGGAACACATTTTGGAACACATTTTTGACATCTCCTCTTAAACCATAGGTCCAATTCATAACAAACGTTCTGTGGATTATTATTGGACCAAGCTTATCAAAAGTTATCAATAGCTTGTTGGTATTTCATTGTGTTTTACAGATATTGACCAATGAGCTTCAAAGAGGGTGTGGCTTAGCAAATAAATAGACCCAACTCCCTAACCAATGTGAAAATGTCCACATAAATACTTGAGTCATACCCTGAAAGTTTCATTCAAATCGACCACTAGGGGACACTACAAATGCAGAAAGTTGATATCTCTTAATCAGCAACAGATATTTGTATGAAATTTGGTTTGTATCATCAGGGTCATGTCCAGTTGATGCATAAAATTTGGAAATGATTAAAGAGGGCATGGTTTATTACAATAAACCTACATTTCCAGACATTTCACATTCCAAACTTCAAAAAAGCATAATAAATCACCAGTGTGTCCTACAGAGCTGATTATTTTCAGCACGCCCACTGTATTGTAAAACAAGTTTGCCTGATGCAACCTGTACTCAATATAGAAGTATATTGCTCTATATGTTTAAGAATATGCAAAATTAATTAACTATTACATCTCCAAAAGTCTTCATTCAAATGCAACCAAATTGGAAACAGACATTCTTTGGATACTAGATGTCACATGTTTTAAATGGTGTTCAGATCAGTTTAACATTTAGTCCACAGTGATATTCGGTGTCTTGTTGTAATTTGTACTTGTATGCTTTTCTATTTCATCTCATTTTTAATCAAATGTCACCAAAATATTTTACAATATACCTGAAATCAGCAGAATGATGTGAGATTTTTTTCAGAATTTTATCACCATTGCTTTAACTGTTATTGATATCTCATTGCATTTTGAAGATTGCAGATTTTGAACTTTAGAGTGGGCGTGGCTCAGCACATAACTCCACAATCTTTGGGCCAAATATCACAAAACTTGCAAGCAATGTTGTAAGAGGTACAAGAAACTTATCCTGAAAGTTTCATTTGAATTGACCACTAGGAGGCCCGACACATGCAAAAAAATGGGCATGGGATAACACAAATCAGGCTATAAATCAAAAATTGATTGTCCAATCACAACAAAACTTAACGAGTATGTTAAATAAATATGAGGCGTAAATGAATGAACATCTATCTGATTGTCAAAAAACCTGTTGGTAATCTTTATTGCAAGCATCCTAATTGTCAGAGGTCTTGATCCTAGTCTCTATATACAGACTCTACATTCAGTGAATGTAGAGTCTGTAGGCAAACCCCAGAGATCTTGCCTCCAGAAGAAGAGCGAAAGAGTCCTGGTTTCCGGTTGTAGGCTGTTTGATATTGACTAATCATGTTTGAGCTGGCTGTAGTTGTTGCCAGGTTAAACGGTCTGTGCGGTGAACTAACAAGGCGGAACATAATTGGCGTCACTGCAAACTCTGAATCCATCGCAATGGCATATTTACTTAAATATAAACGGAAGTCGGAAACAGAAATTCGCCTCCTCCGCCCAAATCAAACCCGAATGCCAAAACATCGGGGGTCTGCCCCCAGAGGCTGTATCGCCATCTCCCGGAAGTCAGACGCCGAATACAGCTGATGGGTTCTGAGAATGTCTTGATCCTACCCAGTTTTCAAGTTTTAAAGGTCCATGCTGGCTTGAATCCAAGAATTGCCCCTTACGGTTATATTCTGTGTCTATTTGGTTTCCTGTGGTTTGCTCTTAGAGAGCAGCAGACTTGAATATTTTCAGCACTTTCTAAAATATTAGAGACCAAACCACTTATCTGTTAACTGAGTAAATAACTGACAGATTAATCAACATAAAAATGATTCGTAGTGCAGCCCTAAAAATGACAACAATGAGGTGCAAAGGAACTGAAAAGAGACACAAAATAACTACAAAAACAGACAGAACAACCACAGAGACACAAACTTACAACAAATAGATGTTAAACGACCAAAGGAGACACAAATAACCTTGATAAGACACAAATTGACCACAAAGACACACAAAACATTGACAAAAATGAGCAATAACCACCACACAATCTGTGTGTCTAGCTCCTCTGTAGAGGTTTTGGAGCTGATTATCTGCAGATGAAATGAGGATCATGACTTCAGTCTATAGATTTTCATGACACAGAGACATGCACACCCAAAAAAGCAAAGACCAAATGTTAATGAATAAAGAAGATGCCATCAATTCACCAGTTGACAGTTTTTCAAGACTGTGTTAACACATTATCTATCAATGTGACACCACTGGGGGGTGCTGTGTACCTGTCAATGTTGCTGCAGAGAAGAAACTGTTACACATGTGAATTTAAAATAAAAAGGTTTTAATCCTGAAGCACTCAAAGGGTTTCTGCTCAGAGGCACATCAGCAGCACATGTAGCTGAGTCTATAATGCACCATCTCATTATTAAAGCATTATATCTCTGAAAGACTCCACTGAACAGTACACACAGCACCCGGACAGTAGGGGAGAACAGGGATGGTTGTAACATTTTTTGACATTTCTGTCTGTAACTCGGGTCTCTTTTAAGCCAGTGCATTCAAAATGTGATACAAACTAGTTACATGTGTCAGCTATTAAATGGTGTAGTTGTTGTCTCTGCAACACAAACAGAAAATCCATGGTTGAGTCTTAAACACAAGGAGTGAAATGTTACAATCTACCCCATAGTCTGGGTTAGTTGTAACGGATCATGGGGTGAAATGTAACATTATGAAAAAAGGGTATGACAAGAACTTAAAGGGATAGTGCACCCAAAATGAAAATTCAGCCATTATCTACTCACCCTCATGTCGAGGGAGGCTCTGGTGAAGTTTTAGAGTCCTCACATCACTTGCAGAGATCCGAGGGGAGAGTGGGTAGCAGCACAACTCCACCTAATGCAGGCTGACAGCGCCCCAGATTCGGGTCCATGTCATTGGTTCGACAGCCCATTGTTTCGACATCCCATTAGTCTGACTGTCCGCGGTGCTGAACAGCTCGCAGCGGGCGTATGGTGCGCCGCGACCGGCTTGAGGCGGAGCAGGCTCACGGCTTATGTGTTTGTCACTTTCTTTTTCATTTTAACCCACACCATGATCTTTTCCTGACCCTAACCAAGTGGTTTTTGTGCCTAAACCTAACCAGACCTTAACCACAGGGCATCATGATGATTTCGGAATGGACTTAGGAACAATGAGTTTAATATGGTCGAACCAATGGGCTGTCGAACCAATGGTCAGTTCCCCCCAGATTCAAACGTCCAAGAACACAAAATTGAAACCACAAAATATCTCCATACTGCTCGTCCGTAGTGATCCAAGTATGCTGCAGCCCCGACATAAAAAGTTGTTTGGAAAAACATAATTTGAACTTTGTTTTTAGCCTCATTGTAGCCTGCAGATCTAACTTCCTAAAACTGCACCGCGCTCACATGTGCGCGTTCACTTGAGACCGGCGAAAGCACAAGCTTTGCTTACCCGTGTTTACATCACGTGACATGTGCACCGCAGGGAGAAACAACAGTAACCACAGAGCCAAAAGATAATTTGCAGTACGGTCTTTTAGCAAAAGACAGCCCAACATGTCTGAAGACTTTGAAATTGAGGAGGAACAACATTTCTTTGTTGAACCGTATTTGTTTGAGCCTGAGTATACGGACGGAACTCAGGCTACTGGATGAAGCAACTGCCGCAGCTCATGAGCCTAACCCTCAGCCAGCTGCAGAATACCGGAGTCGAGCACTGGAAACCTGGTGGTGTAGTTGTTTCAAATGCAAAGCAATGCCAATGGATGAGGAAAGTCTTTGCTGCTCAGACTGGGAATTGGCGATGCCTGCACTTGAGAATCTGGACATCAGTACTGATGAGACTGCTGCTCTTCAGGGACCGTGCATCACCAATCACCCTGAGTTTCCAGCACTACTGACCCGTGGTGTTCTGGAGACATTTTTTTACTTCCCCTAGATCAACTGGAAGAAAAGGCAGAGGCCCGCAGGACCAGATGGCAGGCTTTCAGAGGAGTAAGTCATTCATTTCTACCGTAGGCCTAATTGATAGATAAATAAAGCCTGCTTATAAATGCTTATCAATTTATATTATAAGCATATTTATATCTATATGCTTATAAATAAAAGCAAACCCCTGACCACCACAATGCTACTGCATTACATGCTTTCCTAAATGTGAAATCACAATGAATTGTATTTCTTCTTTTACAGCCAGTGCAGATTGGTGGCTTATCGGGTTGTTTTGGAGTGGGCCTTAAGAGGAGAAAAACTCGGAAGACACGACAGAAAAATTTTGCCCTCCTGTATCGTTGGAGCCATTCAGGACAATTATCGATGCATGGAACACCTCAAGCTTGCCTGAGAACACAAAATTTTGATTGATGTTATAAGTACTTGTGATCAGTATTTTTCTGACTGTTGTCATTTTCACATTGAAGCAGGACAAAACTTGCATGGGTAATACGAACCTGTATATTTGAAGAGAGCCATGTGCCTCAGGTCCTTCATGAGACCCTTGTACAGGGCACTGGATGATAAGGTTATGAAGGCAGGGGAGTCTTTCTTTATCCACCTCTTTCTTCTCTGTTGCTCTGGGGTGAGGTCAGCATGCTGGCATGTCTTCTCTTCTCCATCCTCCTCCCAATGGTGCACACCACAAATGTGATAAAGTAGCGACTGACACTTTTTTTTATCAAATCCTGCAGTCAAAATAGAATAGAATAGAATAGAATAAGTAAAATTTATCCATAAAATCAAATACAGAAATTGGGATATACTATTTAAAATATTCACAACACATATTGTATAATCGAAAGAATGTGATGTTACTCACATCTGGGTCACCTCCACAAGATGCACAAGCATACCATAAGTGGTTGCAAATGGATTTGATCCAAGGCTAAAGGTCACGGTTGTCCTTTCGTTTGGACACTGCCAGTAATTTCTTCATGAGGCCTAGCAACAAACAGCACAGACTCCATTAGATCTCTTCAACAAGTAGTTGTCTAAGTGTGAAGTGAGGCTCCACAAGGGGGTGTCAGAGCACTTCCTGACCCCTTCCCAAACCCCTGACCTGGACCCCACACACCCCTGACCCATTTACTTACCCTTGACAACGTGCCAGATGTCAAACTCATAATGAATATCTGGGTAATCCTCCCGCATTATCTTCCTTGTAGATGGTGATCTGTCGGTGGGCACCACCTCCACCTCCACACCTTACGCCAGGAGATAATCCAGCCCTCTCTGAAATCCCACTGGCTCCATAGCTGCAGAGCTGGATGCCTTGGTCACCTATTGTTTAAAAAATAATTTTACACATCCCATACGTGATATACCTTTTGATGTGCAATGCAAACTTAAAAAAAGTTGTTGCACACACATAACATGCATCATCATCAAGAAAAAAATATTAAATTATATAGTTATGTACTGTCACACTTGCCTGCACTAACTCAAAGAGGATGATCTCTTTGGTTGTGTCCTCCATGAAACTGTACGTGTTGTATTTGGCAGAGAAGCCTGGGCTGTGAAATGTTGAGACAAGGTTAAAGCAAATGTTAGTGTAACAGTGTAATCTTGTGAGATCGCCGTTTATATTTACATGTAAGTACATACAAATGATATTTATTTACCTGTCTGACCTCCCATCTCCCGACATAGCACTCCTTCTTTCACCACATATTTTGTCTGAAGCAGGCATTCCATGATGGCCTTGTGTTGCTCATTGTACTTGATGTCAATGACAGGGATGAGATATGATGACTGGACTGAATAAAATGTTGATTTCTTCAGCAGTTGGAGGTTGAGCAGCTCAGCCCAATCAGCAATGGTTGTGTATGTGGCACCAGTGAAAAGTGTAGATGCTGCAACAAGAAGCTTAATAAGCACCAATGAACCAGTTAATGAGCACTTATAAGATGTTTATTACCATTAATAAGACTATATAAGTGTTGGTAACACTTTATATTAAGGTACTGTAATAAGCATTAATTAATGCTTAATAAGCATTAACAGCAATTAACAGTTAATGGGCACGTATAAGACAGAATAAAATGTTTATTACCATTAATAAGTGTTAATTATAGCTAATTAACACAGTTATTATTGCATATAGGAGCAATGTAAGCACTTTATAGAAACTTGATAACAGTTTATAAAGCTATCCTAAATTTACATTAATTATGATTTATAAGGGTTAATTATAGGATAATAACCACATTTATTACTGGTTTATAAGACACTATAAGACCCTATCAGATTACATTAATAATATAAGGCGTTATTAATAGTTAATAATGATCCGTCGCAGCTACCAGATCTAAAGTGGGAACAGTGTTGTATAATGGTTAATAAACTATTAATATGCTGTCAGGGCTCAAAACTGTGTGTCTCGATGTCCTGGGGACTCTAAAAATTGCTACTGGGACATAAAGATGATGTGTCTGGGACAATTCCAGGACAGCAAAAAAAAAAAAAAAAAAAAAAAAAAAACAGGAAACGCAATATTGAAATGGGTTTGCAACATCATTACGTATGGGTATCTGAACATCGCTTTTGTCGCTTGGATAATTTCAATAAAAACTTATGAACAGCACACAGCTCCACACGCGCGCAAGCACACACACACACACACACACACACACACACACACACACACAGAACCTTCTTGGGTCCACCCTCTCCCTCTCACTGCTGTTGCCTGCAGTAATTTCTCTATCAATATAGCCCATAACGCATCTAATCGCCTATTTGAAGTGTCACCTCTTCAGAGCAAAGCATGTCAATTCTGTTTTGAAATTCGTGTTATTTGCAAAGTCATCACATCTAGACATAATTTTGACGTTACTTTTAATTGTTTAAACAGAAAGTTAAGCACTAGTAAAGGCTCTCGCCAAACTGTGCAAAATGCATCCTGGGATATTGACTCAACTCACTGCATGACGGTCACGCTGGATGCCACTCGCCAGCTATACTCGCCACTCCTAATCAGAGTACAGAACCTAGCAATGCTGAGATGGTTGAAAAAAACTGATGCAAGCTCCTCCAGTGCCGCTCCAGTAGTAGGATGCAACACTTCTTTTCGGGACTCTCAATTTCAATTCATTTTTATTTATAAAGCCCAATATCACAAACCACAGTTTGTCTCACAGGGCTTTACAGCATACAGCATCCCTCTGTCCTTATGACCCTCACAGCTGATCAGGAAAAACTCCCCCAAAAAAACCCTTTAATAGGGGAAAAAAAACAGTAGAAACCTCAGGAAGAGCAACTGAGGAGGGATCCCTCTTCCAGGGCAGACAGACGTGCAACAGATGTCGTACAGAACAGATCAACGTAATAAATTAACAGTAATCCATATGACATAATGAGACAGAGAGAGAGAGAGAGAGAGAGAGACAGAGACAGAGAGAGATGCAGAACAGACAGTAATGATAATAGCTTACAACAACATTAATGACAGTCATAATATTATAAAAATTATAATTCCGGCTATTGTGGAATTATAATTCATGTTTCATCATGTTCATGTTTCATCTGTTTCTGCCCCTGTGTTAAGTTAGTTTGTTAAAGTAGGCTAGGCTAGCTTGTTGATTTTTAGCTAGTTCCAGAGATATTGGATAAAGCGAGATACCCCACTCAGCTCACTTCCTGATTCAGTGACGTCAGCGCCACGCCCTCGTAGGAGACTTGTGGCAGCTCTGAATGTATTGTCGTCAATGAGGAAAATGAACGTGATCACAATTTATGGTCAATTCTTTCGCCCTATAGTCACTAAAGTAAATGTTGGGTTCATGGGAGAACAGGCTCTGATTGGAGGGAGAGCTAACCACACCCACTTAGGAGACAGGAAGAGTAACCGTTTTTTTTTAACATTGGATAAGCCTACGGTGGGGTATCTCCTTTATCCAATATCTCTGCTATTTCTAGTTCTTTGCAATAGCTAACACTAGCAACTCAGCTAATCATGTACATGATGGCCTTACAAAGTTATAAAATGTGACAAAGATATAAAATGTGACTGTGTTATAAATTTTGATGTTTATGATAATGACGGTAACATTACAGTTAATCAGAAGAGGTGTACTCGGTTTATTCAGTAAGTAATAATTAGGCTAGCAACTTTAGCAACAGAGATGAAGGTCATGCTTGAACTAGCAGCCAGTCATATTTCTAAATGTCCTATAGGTAAGCTGAGTATAATGAACACCCAGATAACAGTAGTATGTTTTAGCAGAACCTAGTGTTCTGGATCTGCTCCTCACCTGCTACTGAAGATTTATTTCCAGGATGCATTAATATTTCATCTGTATTTCATCTGGAAGCTGAGTGTGAATAGAATCCCCCTTCTGAACAGATAAGAGGACGGATAAGAGGCCTTCTGTTTGGATGTCCCAGTTTCTCCTTCGTTCCCGTTCACTTCCTGTTAAGCGGTTTTGAAGTTGCAGGGAAGAAGTGGCACAGAAGAAGGAGGCTCTCTGCTGCCAGTGAGAGCAGTTATTTGAATTGAGGATTTTAGAGGCTTTTGCTGAGGCGAGCAGAGCGATGGAGTCGCGGCCCGGCGGTGGATTACGTTCCAGAGAAGAAAAAAAGGATCTTGACTCAGCTTCTTAATCACAAGTAATCCCTCCATTCTTCCGCATATTTTGCCATATTGCTGCAGCTGTGTGAAAACTCAAGTTAATATAGCCAACTTGAGTGTTTTAGTGTTTTTTAGTTTTCTAATATTTATCTGTGATTTTAGCTGTTGTGTTACACAGAGAGAGAAGAGATTAAGAATCATCAAACACACCATGTACTTTTGTTTTATGGTTTTCATTTGGCACAGTTACAAATGAAGATGAAGAAAATACTAAATCATCATGTTGTTTTCCAAAATCCTCTGTTTGTTGGTTTCAGTTTTTAAATAAAATTAATTTAAACTGCAGCAGAGAGATAATCCATCACAATTTAGTCAACTTTATTTATTTCAAATCAGGCTGAATCACCAACTCTGCAAACTGCACTGGGAATCCCAAATTAAGTCAGCTTTATTTATATTGCTCAATATGGCCTAACAAATCGCAAATGTGCATCTGCACAGTACAAAACACCCTCTCTGTTGAGTCGGATAGGAAAAACAAAGAAAAAAAAACTTTTAACAGAAGACATGAAATGGATGTTTAATAGAAAAATTAAAACGTGGAAAATTTGGATGACAAAATTATTAATACAGATATGTTATTATCATAGACAGCCCTTAAAGGAACCTGAAGGCTCTACGTTCACTATGTGGCAGCCAGTCTTTCTTCCTTTAATTAAGTTGGATTAATTAATATTTAAGCACATTATTTGCTTTCATGATAAGAGTTAGCTGAGTTTGAAGAAGGGGGGGTATGTGCTGGATTATTTTTTTGGCAGGGTGTAGTTGACAGGCAACCAGCTACAATTGCACGGGAAGTCACTGCTCCTGGGCCAACAAATAAGCAAATCGTCTTCTTTTCCCCCCATTGTTAGGTTCTACCAGGGTTTTCAAAGTCTGACATTATAGGCCCAACCCTTAAACCCTTAAACACAAATGCAACAGTTCCCATTATTTTGGGAGGTGTTAGCAGGAAGTACAGTGTTCATTCGCTGTTGGCTACAACTTGAGCTTTGATTTTTAAGCCTTCATTTCAGTACATTTTGTCAAATTTGCACCATTAAAGTAGCCTGTGTTGATTTAGCTCCAGTTTGCACTGTACCCATAGATGTACAGACAAGTATGACTGATTTACTTTGACACTGAAGAAAACTTTAAAATATGATAATTCTCAGGCAAATTCTGTTGCATCTTTATTTCTGTGATTTTTAAGTGGATTTATGGAAGTTTATTCTGGATGCACAAGATAATATCATCAGGGAGTGTAAGTAACACCAAATCTATACTGAACAAAAATATAAACGCAACACTTTTGTTTTTGCTCCCATTTTTCATGAGCTGAACTCAAAGATCTAAAACATTTTCTATACACACAAAAGACTATTTCCCTCAAATTGTTCACAGATCTGTCTAAATCGGTGTTAGTGAGCACTTCTCCGTTGCCGAGATAATCCATCCCACCTCACAGGTGTGGCATATCAAGATGCTGATTAGACAGCATGATTATTGCACAGGTGTGTCTTAGGCTGGCCACAATAAAAGGCCACTCTAAAATGTTCAGTTTTATCACACAGCACAATGCCACAGATGTCGCAAGTTTTGAGGGAGCGTGCAATTGGCATGCTGACTGCAGGAATGTCCACCAGAGCTGTTGCCCGTGAATTGAATGTTCATTTCCCTACCATAAGCCGTCTCCAAAGGCCTTTCAGACAATTTGGCAGTACATCCAACCGGCCTCACAACCGCAGACCACGTGTAACCACACCAGCTCAGGACCTCCACATCCATCATGTTCACCTCCAAGATCGTCTGAGACCAGCCACCCGGACAGCTGCTGCAACAATCGGTTTGCATAACCAAAGAATTTCTGCACAAACTGTCAGAAACCGTCTCAGGGAAGCTCATCTGCATGCTCGTCGTCCTCATCGGGGTCTCGACCTGACTGCAGTTCGTCGTCGTAACCGACTTGAGTGGGCAAATGCTCACATTTGATGGCGTCTGGCACGTTGGAGAGGTGTTCTCTTCACGGATGGATCCTGGTTTTCACTGTTCAGGGCAGATGGCAGACAGCGTGTGTGGCGTCGTGTGGGTGAGTGGTTTGCTGATGTCAACGTTGTGGATCGAGTGGCCCATGGCAGAGTTAAAACCCGATGGGTACCCACAAAAATTTGATTTGCGGGTGGTTTTTAAAAAAACATTTTTTCCCGGGTTCGGATCTGGGTGGAAAAAATAACATGTGGGTCAGATCGCGGGTTTTAGATAAACACGTCAGTCATTAGTTCGGTAAACTACAGATAGCCTAACTATCTTAGTCATTATTTACTCTCCGAGGATCGCCTCCACTATTTTGCACCAGTCATTGGTTCAGCTGTTTACACGCGTTTCACCATCTAATAACACAATTTGTGATTGGACGACAGAATCAACATGGCTGCCACCGTCTAACAAGCGCCGCTTCCAAAACAGTAAATAATTTTTTAGGTATTTGAGAAATAAGTGGATAAAACGTACAACTATCACTTTATAATATTTCTGAAGTGTTTCCCTGATGGATTACTTCTCTCCTCGATGGATTCTAAAAACACGTAACAGCTCGTAACTGCTGAACGTCGCTCAGGACAGAAAGTAAGTCTATTATTACACATGTAAAGTTCCTTTACATAGATTAAAAGTTTAAAAGCATTAAACGTAACAAACGAGTGCTTTTACATTCATATGGGAGAAGCACACAGAGGGTTGATGATGGAGCTGAAGTCAGGTTTTTATTGTGAGAGCTGCTTCATTCAGGTTGTTGTTTACTTACTGGCACCTTAACTGTGGCGATATGCTATTCAATATTCAGCCAATTTGACCCAAAATGATTACTTTAAATCCGGGTTACGGGTCGGGCTGCGGGTCGTGTTTCAACGGGTCAGACAGGGTTGCGGTACTAATTGGCCTGATGCGCGGGTTTGCGGTTTGGGTGCGGGTTTGTACGTCGCCAGGTCGGGTCAGGGCGGATCTTGAAAACTGGACCCGTGCAGGACTCCGGCCCATGGTGGCAGTGGGGTTATAGTATGGGCAGGCGTATGTTATGGACAACAAACACAGGTGCATTTTATTGATGGCATATTGAATGCACAGAGATACCGTGACGAGATCCTGAGGCCCATTGTTGTGCCATTCATCCACGACCATCACCTCATGTTGCAGCATGATAATGCACGGCCCCATGTTGCAAGGATCTGTACACAATTCCTGGAAGCTGAAAACATCCCAGTTCTTGCATGGCCAGCATACTCACCGGACATGTCACCCATTGAGCGTGTTTGGGATGCTCTGGATCGGCGTATACGACAGTGTGTTCCAGTTCCTGCCAATATCCAGCAACTTCGCACAGCCATTGCAGAGGAGTGGACCAACATTCCACAGACCACAATCAACAACCTGATCAACTCTAATGCCAGGGAGATGTGTTGCACTGCGTGAGGCAAATGGTGGTCACACCAGATACTGACTGGTTTTCTGACCCCCCCCAGACCTCCCCAGTAAAGCAAAACTGCACATTTCAGAGTGGCCTTTTATTGTGGCCAGCCTAAGGCACACCTGTGCAATATTCATGCTGTCTAATCAGCATCTTGATATGCCACACCTGTGAGGTGGGATGGATTATCTCAGCAAAGGAGAAGTTCTCACTAACACAGATTTAGACAGATTTGTGAACAATATTTGTGAGAAATGGTCTTTTGTGTATATAGAAAATGTTTTGGATCTTTGAGTTCAGCTCATGAAAAATGGGAGCAAAAACAAGTGTTGCGTTTATTGTTTTATGACTCTGAAAAGGAGTCTGATTTTTGACCCAAATTGTGGCTCATGCCTCACGTCTCCCACAGCTTCATATTTAGAGTAGTATTAATATGAACATCTAAAGGTGGATTTATGCTTATGCCTATGCAGAGCCTACAGATGCAGCCACTTCAAATTCCCCACGCCATCTGAAAGCCTTCCAACTTCCAGCCAAATACCCTTCCCCCCCACCTTTCTGGGGGTGTGCCTACATTCCACTGTAACACGCCCATTTATTCAATTACAAGGTGTCACCATGAGATGGCGCTTCCCTCACAGAAACACAGAAACTAACAAAGATTTAGAGGTGATTGTACTTTACCTTGTAGTATTTTCATTCTATGCTACATTATTAATCTACTCCACTGTCTCAGATGCAAATATTACACTTTTATTGCACTACTTTTATTTTAAAGATTTAGTTTGGCCTATTGGTTACAGAACTTTTGTACAATAATTTAAATTTGTTGCTAAGTTATATTATTACAGGTTACAATAAGCCACCCAGCAGTATTTAAGTTATTAAAATGACCACTTTTGTCTGCTGCAGCATCAGTGTTAGAAACACATTAGTTATTAAGGGAAACCCAAAACACTGTTACAATTGGCCCAGGTCTCCCCTGTCTGAAAATATTGAGTTAGTCTCTCAGAATAATGAGAAACATTCTGAAAATAACTAAATAATTACTTAAATCATCTTGAAAGAAGTTGCTCATTAGTAGACTTAAATTTCAAAATTACATTAACATTAATTAAGACACAAAATTATCTTTTTCGTTTACAATGTGAAGAATTGTAAAATGTCGTTTTTGTGAGGTAGTTCAGACAGCGACAGTGACGATGTGTTGTCGAATGTTTGTATCAAAAGTTCATATAGCCCACTAAGTGTGATGATATGAGTGACTGGGAAACCTATTCAGATGGAAGCACTCACCCATTCAGAGGGAATGAAAAGGTTCGTGGTAATGCTAATTATGTGTTTGAGCTCTCTCACCTTCCAAGATAAGCAGGACCACATTATGTCGCATTAGTGAAAGTACTTCACTCCTTTTCAGTTAAACTCTGCAGGCTACGTGCAGCTTGACCATCGTTGCGGCTGCACGTGAGGCTGAAATGCCAATTTCAGCCCGTGATCTCTCACTGACTGACTGATAGCCTCATTCAAGTGACATTTTACAATTCTTCATATTTAAAACTAACGAAATTCGTTAGTTTAGGGACATTTACAATTCTTAACATTTAAAACTAACGAAATTATAAATAGTCATGATTAATGCCATGGAGTAATTAAGCATTAAAATACGCACACACAAAAAATAATAGTTTGCTCTAGGCTTTTGCGCATATTTTAAGTGGAGGCATGCACCTGGTAGGGTGGTCTAAGAGCACCATGAACTAATTATATATAAATACTGCATAGCCACAATAAAAAATATGTATTGGCCGCGTTTCCCAGTTAAGAGCGATCTTAACACTTAAGAGCACAGTTGGTCTTTGGTAAGAAGGGTCGCTAAGATACAAATGTTTCCCAGATGCGTTCTTAATGCCCTTCTTAGGGTCGCTCTTAAGATCGCTCTTTAAGAAGCTCTTAACAGGAGCTGGCCACTACCACGGTGCTGAAACTAAATCAATCGATGTCAGGCAAATCGATCACCCACCACTTAATCAGCGCATAAGTAACACAGCGCTGCTACCTAACACACTAACTCTCTGCTGCTTGTGTGTATGTGTGTTCTAATGATTCTAATAAAAAACTAAGACGGTAAATATTTGACCTATTTCATGATGAAAACAAGACTACAACTAAATAAGAAGTAGTCTTGGTAAGAGAATCATGAGGAAATGTATTTCCAGGAACTGCACCTCCGAGGGCCAAACTGCACCGGGTTGTCCTCCGGATGTGCGGAGACACTAGTTGATGAGGCGTCAGGCCCGGTCTGACAGCATGTCGAGTGGGCTGAAGTGCTGACGCACAAATACCTTTACATATACGGTTTGGCTTCACACACGACGACGCTGTTGGTTAGCAGCGAGAATATACTGTAAAGCAGCCATGGTATCTCACACATGTGATGTGGCAACGCCTTTATATAGAGTAGCGGGTGGAGCATCCCTTGATGAGGTTCCAGCTGAGCTCAATTACACCTGTCAGTTGCCTGATATCTGAATGTGGCAGGTTTGGAGGGTGGATGTGTTTCTGTTGTGCCCTGGCGCATTTTTTGGATGCGGTAAACTACCTCATATGTGCATGCAGATGTGGAATATGTGCGGACAAATTATGATAAATAATAGTCATGATTCATTTTATTTGTGTGCCTGATGTGCACAGCACATAGCCTACAGGAACACACTTGTTATTCCTCATACTTATTTTTCTTATTATTTTTCTTTCACCAGATTTTGGTGCGTAACTTATGCCACAGGTTTGAGAGCACATAGGGTCTTAATAAAACATAGATTCAAGATTCAAAATGTTTATTGTCATATGCACAGTAAGGACATGCGTTTCCCTGCAGAATGAAATTCGTTCTTTTCTGTCACTAATTAATGCTAAACAATATAAATCTGAAGTATAAAATAGATCTAGATACTTTAAAGAAGTATAAATATATACGGTGCGCACTGTTTTAACATCTCCTTGCAAAGTATAATATTAATTTGCCTGCTGCGGCTGGATCTGTGAGCGTTTGGTCTAAGAAGACTGTTAAGAGTGGGTCAGCTCGATCTTACAACTCCTTCTTAGTGAAAGATCTTCTTAAGCTAAGAGCGATCTGGGAAACGCGTTTTTCTTTCACGGGAGGCTTTAGAGCGTTCTTAAGAAGCTCTTAGCGCTAAGAGCAATCTGGGAAACGCGGCCATTATTGGTATTATTGAGCTGCTCAGACAAGTGCTGCGGGCAAGTGGGGGCTGGGAATCTTGTTCAGATGGCCAAGTCAATGGCAATGGCCCATACCGTAGGAACAAAAGGGTACAACAAAATGCTATAAGCATGTGATAGAAGAGCCGAAGAGTCATTTTCACACTATGTAAAACAGCTGAATGAGTGGTGCTTTGTGAAATATCGCTTCTATGAATCTGTTTAGACAGACAGCGACAGATCAATGAGGTGAAGCCGTAGCCTTATGTTATTTATATGATTTACACCACGGCATGTCATTTCTGTACATGGTTGCGCCTTTACAATTCTCCTCTGCTCTCTGTATCGCGCACGGCAGAGTCATGTTGGGAACCATGCGCCGCCCCACACCGACGTGCCTCTGCCACCGTACAGTTGCAGATGTGTTGCAGCATGACACGATCCATCAGACACAAGTGGCGCTCAAATGGTCATCAATATTATTACAGTGCATGTGCACACGGGCCAACTACTTAAGTCAAGATGTTGTGTGACTGCGCTCTCCCAGTGCGTACACATAGTCCTGTCTTTTCCAGTTGCATAGCCCTCACACAGATCTGGTTGATCCGACATTATACAAAATAAATAAAATTTGTTTCGCAAGTGCAGTAATCTTGCTAGAAACTACTGAACGACATTATAAATATATATGTCAACACACCAAGTTCTAAAAAACTGGACCAGTTGGGAGCCACATCAGACCAAAAACCAGACACAGAGAACCACAGATTAAAAAAAGTAAAGCACAATTTATTTAAAATAGTGGAAAAACCAAACGAATTTTATTTTATAGTGATTATACACTTATATAAACATATTAATGGGAAGAATATTCAGATTCAGATTTGACAATAAACCATGCCAAATATTACACACTGGCCCTTTAACTCTGTGTGCACATTTACAAAGAAAACAATGGTACAATATAGAGGCTGTCATCACCATAAGCACTTTATAAGTCAAAAGGCTTATACATTTCAAGACTGTCTGCTTTGATAACATCTTTCTCATCACTTTCAAAAACTTTGTACTTTGAAAATGCTCACTGAAATGATCAACCACAAGCCTGTTCACCAGGAAGTGGATAATAATAATAATAATAATAATTAAAGTGTAAATAGGTTCATTTTGTCTACTCAAATTAGATTCAGTGTAGAAAGGTTTCTTTTCTTCAGACAATGAGTTTTTAAGGAGATGTAGTTTACCTTGACATGTTTCGACTGTCACTGCAGTCTTCTTCAGAAGCGTCATCTGACATGCGTCATGACGTGTCTTTATCAGCTGGTAGTATCCTGGAGGTGTGACCAGCCTGGCAAATCAGATTGCCAGGCTGGTCACGCCCCCTGTCACCCAGTGTTCTTTGGAGGAGAGAGTCCCAGGTGTGTGACAGCATGAAAGCCCCCTCATCCCGGTTGATGGTGTTCCTGGCCCGCCTCCTGATCTCTATGGCCTCCTTGATCCAACGTTTGAACTTGTTGCTTTCCGATCCGATGATTTTTGCGTTGTCCCAGTCCATGACGTGATTATTTCTTTTGCAGTGATCTGATATGGCTGATTTTAGGTTCACCTGCTCTGCTTTTTCTTTTTGTGATCTTGTGAGACGTCCTGTCATTTCCTTTTCACATTCTTTTTTATGTTCTGTTTTTCTTGTATTAAAGCTTCTTCCTGTTTCTCCTATGTATGTTTTTTCACATGTTTTGCATGGGATTTCGTATATTATGTTGCATTTTTTGTCCATGTTTATCCTGTCTTTTGGGTGAACTAGGAGCTGGCGGAGCTTTGTGTGAGGTTTTACTATTGTGTTTATTTTGTGTTTTTTCATTGTCCTCTGTATGTGCTCGCTGATCCCCCTGATGTACGGTATGGTCAGCTGCATCTAGACAGCATGGAGATGTTGGTAATTTGTTTGTAACAATGATTGATTTGCTCCATAAGTGATAAACTGATGTTTAAAATTGCCATTTTTACAATGACTCCAATCGTTCACATTAGAGCAAAATTCAAAATGCTGTCAAAAATTCAGTTTCTGAGATAAAATTCTGAAACTTGCCACACATCATCTACCATCACTCTAGAATTTTGTCATTTTTTCCATGAACATTGAAGATTTATTTAGCAAGAATTTGCATGTATATGTTTGCAGTACTGTTTACAGTCAAACATTTTGATGCACTGTAGGCTCAATTTTTAATAAATCAAAAATCTGAGAAACGTAGTTTTTGTAGGACAGTCTGAAGATGGTCTGTAGCAAGTTTGGTGTCAATTGAGCAAAAATTGTGGGAGGAGATAAGTTTAAGAAGTTTTACAGTTTTTGAAAAAAACAGAGTGATGAACCTCATAATTTTTAATAGGTTTAAATGTACAAAAGTTTCTTCAGTATTGGGGCTACAGTTTGATGAAAGTTGTGAAGTTGTAGCACGTATGGTTGATTTGTTATGAATTTTCAACGTTTTGAAATTTAGACGTTTGCTGTAGCGCCACCATCAGGACTATTGACTTGAGTTTACAGCTGAGGATATCTGGCATGAGACTGGACCTTTGTGCAAAGTTTGGTGAGTTTTCACCCATGGGAAGTATGATTTCTTCAGAAGAAGAAAGAAGAAAGAAGAAGAAGAATACCTAGGGTTACAGTAGTGTCCTGGCAGTTTAGCTGCCCGGACCCTAATAATAATTATAATAATACATTTTATTTATCAGCGCCTTTCAAGATACTCAAGGTCACTGTACATAGAGCATAATAAAAAAACAAAACAAATAAAAAAAAAAACAGCACAATGTCACCAAAAAGCAAAGGAATGTTTCTTACAACACAAAGAGTCTGAATGGAATTGAGTTCTTTTTTTAAACCAAACACGGATAACTTCTGTGGGTCTGACTGCAACTCATTGCAGCACATTTCTTTTTTTTTTTTTTTTTTTTTTCTTGTCTGCATTGGTCTTCATAGCTTAGCGCCACTAAAGGGTGTAAGCTTCTTGTGAAGATTGATGCACTGTTAATCTTGCAGTCAAGTATTTTATACCCATAATGCGTGGTTGTGACCGTCACCCACCCTCCCTGGAGACTAGCCTAACAGGCTTTATTGGAAAAACTTCATAATATGAGTCAGAGAGGGCCATGATACACCAAAGTGTGTCAGGGGGAAAGTAAGGAAACAAGCAAGGGGGAGGGGGCAGGTGCTTACAGTACAGGCCAAAAGTTTGGACACACCTTCTCATTCAATGCGTTTTCTTTATTTTCATGACTATTTACATTGTAGATTCTCACTGAAGGCATCAAAACTATGAATGAACACATGTGGAGTTATGTACTTAACAAAAAAAGGTGAAATAACTGAAAACATGTTTTATATTCTAGTTTCTTCAAAATAGCCACCCTTTGCTCTGATTACTGCTTTGCACACTCTTGGCATTCTCTCCATGAGCTTCAAGAGGTAGTCACCTGAAATGGTTTTCCAACACTCTTGAAGGAGTTCCCAGAGGTGTTTAGCACTTGTTGGCCCCTTTGCCTTCACTCTGCGGTCCAGCTCACCCCAAACCATCTCGATTGGGTTCAGGTCCGGTGACTGTGGAGGCCAGGTCATCTGCCGCAGCACTCCATCACTCTCCTTCTTGGTCAAATAGCCCTTACACAGCCTGGAGGTGTGTTTGGGGTCATTGTCCTGTTGAAAAATAAATGATCGTCCAACTAAACGCAAACCGGATGGGATGGCATGTCGCTGCAGGATGCTGTGGTAGCCATGCTGGTTCAGTGTGCCTTCAATTTTGAATAAATCCCCAACAGTGTCACCAGCAAAACACCCCCACACCATCACACCTCCTCCTCCATGCTTCACAGTGGGAACCAGGCATGTGGAATCCATCCGTTCACCTTTTCTGCGTCTCACAAAGACACGGCGGTTGGAACCAAAGATCTCAAATTTGGACTCATCAGACCAAAGCACAGATTTCCACTGGTCTAATGTCCATTCCTTGTGTTTCTTGGCCCAAACAAATCTCTTCTGCTTGTTGCCTCTCCTTAGCAGTGGTTTCCTAGCAGCTATTTGACCATGAAGGCCTGATTCGCGCAGTCTCCTCTTAACAGTTGTTCTAGAGATGGGTCTGCTGCTAGAACTCTGTGTGGCATTCATCTGGTCTCTGATCTGAGCTGCTGTTAACTTGCCATTTCTGAGGCTGGTGACTCGGATGAACTTATCCTCAGAAGCAGAGGTGACTCTTGGTCTTCCTTTCCTGGGTCGGTCCTCATGTGTGCCAGTTTCGTTGTAGCGCTTGATGGTTTTTGCGACTCCACTTGGGGACACATTTAAAGTTTTTGCAATTTTCCGGACTGACTGACCTTCATTTCTTAAAGTAATGATGGCCACTCTTTTTTCTTTAGTTAGCTGATTGGTTCTTGCCATAATATGAATTTTAACAGTTGTCCAATAGGGCTGTCGGCTGTGTATTAACCTGACTTCTGCACAACACAACTGATGGTCCCAACCCCATTGATAAAGCAAGAAATTCCACTAATTAACCCTGATAAGGCACACCTGTGAAGTGGAAACCATTTCAGGTGACTACCTCTTGAAGCTCATGGAGAGAATGCCAAGAGTGTGCAAAGCAGTAATCAGAGCAAAGGGTGGCTATTTTGAAGAAACTAGAATATAAAACATGTTTTCAGTTATTTCACCTTTTTTTGTTAAGTACATAACTCCACATGTGTTCATTCATAGTTTTGATGCCTTCAGTGAGAATCTACAATGTAAATAGTCATGAAAATAAAGAAAACGCATTGAATGAGAAGGTGTGTCCAAACTTTTGGCCTGTACTGTAAGTCCTGAGTTATATAGTGACAGTGCATGCGGAGAAGAAGGAGGAAAAACAAACAAATAAACAAACAAACGGAAAAAAAAACAAAACGGGAGAAACAGGCAGTGTAGCTGATGTATTGTGGCCTTGAGGTGGTTGTGCTCCATGCAGATTATCAAAAATAAACGTATACATGTCTACTATACTGTACTGAAAAACAAAAACAAAAGAGAAGTCTATACTGAACACCAAAAATGTGAGAGTCTTGGTGGAGGGGGAAAGCCTGATTGCAGAGAAGAGTTGCCAGCGCGGTGTGGTAGGTTTGAGAAGCAAGTGGGCCCCTTTGGAGTGATCCCATCGGTTCTTTGCGATGCGTCACGGAGCTGAAGTATCGAACATGCATGCGTGTATTTGAACCCTCCCAATGTGTTTGGTGAAAACCATCACCAGGGTCCAGGGCCAGCCCTGCGGGGGAAGGGGGGCGGTATGGCACCCCAAGACTGCAGGAGCGCCCAGACCCCAAGACCAGGGAGCCGCAGAGGCTGCAGGAAACAACGCAGGCCCAAGGACCCAGGGCGGCGAAGGCCGGCACCCCCAGAGAGCCAGAGACACACCCCAGACAGGCGGGGCAGGAGGGCCCGCCCACCCACCGCCCGACGCGGCCGCTGGCTAGCTGAGCTCAGACTCGGCCGTCTGCTCACTGTCATCTCAGCTAATTCGCGTCCATGTTCAAGTTATTGAACCTGTCTCAGGGCTGCCAACTTTTCAAAAACCTTGAAGTGAGATTTGGTGGGGCCAACCGAAATTTTGCCACATACACTGCAATTTTTTGTATGGCCCCATTCAGTGTCATTACCATACAGCAAAACCAGGTCTACTGTCAGCGCAGGCGGAGTTTGGCTGACCGGCGGACAGTGCACACACGTCACCAAAACAATTATTTCTATTCAATGCAACTATCTGCAATCAGCACATAAATGTATCTCTATATCAACTGTCACGTCACATCTGATGTCAGATCAAAGGGGATTGGCACCGTTTGGCAATTCACATCCCTCTCAGCCAACCACAAACAGCCACAGCATCAGATAGGGAGTATATATTCAGCATCTGTCATCTTAGAAAAGTCAAAAGAAAACAAACACAGTGAGACTGTGAGAGAGAAAGAGAGAGAGCACGCGCACAAGAGAAACACTGTCAACAAATTGTAAGTTATGTTTGGTGTCTTAAGGGTTTACGTGCTTCATGTGATTGCCTATACAAATGTTAAAATGTTCTTGCTCAACATGATCCACAAAGATAGAGTACATTATTGCAAGGAGGAGGAGGAGGACTTATGCAGAGAGGGTGTACCGTCAAAGGACATCCTATTTGGGCATGACAGAGATGGAATGCAGGTGGGCCACACAAATAATGACTGGAATACCGCCATGTCCAATGTAATTGTCATTTCATGTCGTACTCTTTTTCATTACACAGGAACAAATTACTTCTACCCCGCGAGGTGGTCCAAGTGGTGACGCGCATCATGGCCTCTGATGCGCACCCCGGTGGCACCTGTGCTCTCCCTGTTGCTATTAAGGTGACAGTGGCACTGACCTTCTTCACCACCGGGTCTTTCCAGCACACTGTCGCCGCGGTGGCAGGGATCAGTCAGAGAGCTATCAGTTCGGCTATACATGCAGTGACGTCTAGTCTAGTCCGTAATGCAAATGAGCACAATTCAATTGTTCATTTTACAGGCAAACATTAGGGCCAGGCCACAGAGCTTGGCACAGCTTTACGCACAGGTGGTTCTGATTTCATCCTCATTGTGCGTGGTATTTGGCCTGAAGGACAAACTCATCACCATGCAGGTTGACCCAGCCCTCATGTCCTGGATCACGGATTATCTCACGGGTAGACCTCAATTTGTCAGGTTGGGGTCCATAACATCTGACACAGTGACCAGCAGCACGGGGGTGCCACAGGGGACTGTACTGGCCCCCCTCCTCTTCACACTATACACAGCGGACTTCAGGCATGACACCGAACTCTGTCATGTACAGAAGTTCTCTGATGACACTGCTATCGTCGGGTGCATTTGGAGGGGGGATGAGGGAAAGTCATGTACAGAAGTTCTCTGATGACACTGCTATCGTCGGGTGCATTTGGAGGGGGGATGAGGGAAAGTACAGGTCCCTTGTCAAGGATTTCACCACCTGGAGTCACCTGAACCACCTGCAGCTCAACACCACCAAGGCAAAGGAGATGGTACTGGACTTCAGGAGGCGCCGCCTATCTCTTCTGCCTGTTAACATCAGCGGCGAGGAGATTGAGGTGGTTGCCTCCTACAGGTACCTGGGGCTGCAGGTGGATGACAAGCTGGACTGGTCAGTTAACACTGATCATGTCTACAAGAAAGTGCAGAGCAGGCTGTATTTCCTGAGGAGACTGGCGTCCTTTAATGTCTGCAGGAGAATGCTGCAGATGTTCTACCAGTCTGTGGTATTCAGCGCCCTCTTCTATGGGGTGGTGTGTTGGGGAGGCAGCACCAAACAGAAGGACACACAGAGGCTGGACAAACTCATCAAGAAGGCCACCTCTGTCATCAGTGCAGAGCAGGAGTCTGTGGTGTCGGTGGCAGACAGAAGAACTATTTCCAAACTGCTCTCCATCACTGACAATAGCTGCCACCCACTGCATAAACTGGCGATGGGGCAGAGGAGCTCATTCAGTGGGAGGCTGCTCTCACTGAACTGCTCCACAGACAGGCTGTGGAGGTCCTTCCTGCCCAGAGCCATTAGACTGTTCAACACAACACTGGAGAGGGGAGGGAGATGAGTTGCAGGGGGGATTTGCACATTTGCATATTTGTACATCTGTCATGCTTTTTTTATCCTATTTTTATTACTATTTATTCGTGCACTTTATTCTGTCTTTATGCACTGTGTGTATGATTTGTGTTTTTATGTTTATGTATGAGCAGCTGAAAATGCAATTTCCTTCGGGATTAATAAAGTACCTACATACCTACCTATTTGTGATCTGTGCACACGACTCATTTGTTGCACCGGGTTTAAACATGTCACCAAATATCTTTCTTTGTAGGGAAATATGTTTGTGTTACCTGTCCCAACCTCTATCCCACCAAAGCCCTAGATGCTGACGGAGGACAGTGTGGAGGACGCAATGTCCTCCGCCGAGCTGAGGGGGCACGCTGGTGGAGGGGCCACCCCCTGTTGCCCCTGTCTGCCTCCTGTGCTCAGAGAGCTTTTGTTTGGCCCTTCTTCTAACATCATTGAACCGTTTTTTGCACTGGGCAAGAGTTCTCAGTGTATCCAGGCAACATTGATTTACAATTGTGGTGACCTCCTCCTCCCATGCTACCTTTGCATCATCAACCCGTGGAGGTCTGCTCGCAGTTCCTTATGTTCAGACACTGCAAGCTTTTGCCTGGACCAAAACAGCAGTTTCCTCCTGGGAGAAGTTTGGCCATCTGACGCTGCTGCTCTCTTCTGCCATGGTGAATTGTGTAAACTCTCATTACGCCTTCGCGTGGCGCATTTAAGGGCGAGGAGAGGGTCTCATTTGATTGGTGTGATGTCAAACGGCTGTGTAAAACCCACTCCACGCCTTCTCTCCTCCCTCTTTCCGACTTGCGCAGGTAGGAGGGACGGAGGTGGGAAAAAGGAGTAGCGGCGCCAGCGCGCATGGTGTGCCAAACTTGCAAAATCTGCCTGGCCACACCCAGGTGCACCTCGCCCGGTCTGCAAAACTAGAGGCCATTGTTTCAAGATTTGTTGTATAACGTTAGTTTCAGGTAAACTCAACTTACCTCAAGTTTCGTGAAGGAGCTGGCACCAAGCGGGAGCAACCAACACCACAGGGCTAGCCAAAGTAGTGTAGCTTGTTAGCCTAGCTTGTTAGCAGCGTTGAGCGAGGTGGGCGTGTTTAAGCAACCAGGCTTAATTTGGCCCGCCTCTTTGCCCATTTTTGATTGGCCGGGAGTTGGGTGGAGCCAGGCACTGCCAAGATGGCGATGGCCAGAGCAGACTATTTTGAGCTTCAAACCCGCTCCTCAGAAACGAATGGATGATGTCACGGTGACTATGTCCATATTTTTATACAGTCTATAATTTTTTCACACCTTCAGTGTGAAACAGTGCAACCAAATGAATATTCATCACAGCAGAGTTTACAGTAACTTTGGTGGCAGATTTCTGAGGACAAAAAAGAGCACCTATTTTCTGAACACCGCGTTTTGAACCCAGTGGGTTAGCAGTTTAAAAGTCATCATAGTACAACTGAATTTGTAAAGAAGTCTGTTGTTTATAGAACAATGGATGTGTCTTAAGGCCAAAACACACCGGCGGCGTACGACACGCGTCAAAACAGCCACCCCCATTATTTTCTATTTACAAACTCACACCGGCGGCGGCTCGACGCGCGTCGACGTGCTGCGCCACAGCACTTTACGTTATTGTCCTATTTTTCCAGCGTCGCTGCCCTTGAAAAAGCGCTATTTTGTACTTCCCAGCCTAGCAGACTGGAGTGTGCAATAGAAATCCGGTTGACGCCCCGCAGCGCAATGCTTTTTATGTGTGTTGGAGGCGGCACTTGACTTGCGTCAATGATGCCGCCGGTGTGTTTTGGCCTTTAGAATAAGTTCCATCACAAAGTCTTCGTATCTGTCAGTTCTTGATATACAAGTTTGCCCAAGCAAATATCAAAATTGCAACACATGAATTTTATTTTTTTTGCTTTGCTATTGCTATTGCTATTTTTTTTTTCTTTGCTTCTTTGACCTGATCCATTGTCCTCAAAACACCCAGCCTCTGGGCTCTGCATGACACTTGTCCCAGCAACTTGGAGACTGTGACAACTAGCTTGAAATGACACAGACTTTGCTGCATCACCACTTTGACAAGAATCCCTCTCATGAGCACTAATTAAGGGTGTTTTCAGACCTGAAAGTCCGGACCAAGGTCCGGACCATGTTTTTGTTACATTGTATACATTTGGTCCCTTGGTTTTGCATTCACATTGCAATTCTGTGAGCAGACTAAAGAACTTTACATGACATAGTTACGTTGGTTGCGTCACCTTATATTTGACATCGATTGGTTTATAAATGGGTGGGGGTCTGACGTCAGCGTGTTGTAAGACTAGGTGGGTCCCTTCAATGTTTACAAACATCACCTCACGAAAATGGACGAACCGATTCTAATAATCGCCACGCTACTCATACTATTATGGCATTGCTATCAGCTGCAGCACCAACGTAAAGCACAATATTCGTGGCTCATACAAAAAGAAATATAAATCTACACCTTGTGCGAAGATGTCATCATCGCCGGCAGGAAAGGAGGAGGAGGAGACAGCTAGCAATGTCAGCAATGCTGATAGCTTGTAGATATTTTTTCTCAGCCAGTTATATTCTCTTCTCACCTCTGAAGACCCTGCATGATCATCCTTGCTGGCCTCTGGTCCACTTTCTCCTCCCTGGCCCTGCTCTTTCTATTGTAGCAATAACGATTAAAAGAATATGTGGAAAGCAAAATTTTGAAATAGAATTAGGAATAGTCGTTGTGAAATTGCTGTGAAAATTAACCAGTTATAACCTCTCCTCACCTATGAGAACCCTGCATGATCATCCTTGCTGGCCTCTGGTCCACTGTCTCCTCCCTGACCCTGCTTTTTCTACTGTGGCAATAAAAATTAAAAAAATATGTGCAAAGCAATAGTGAGCACAAGTTCTGCGCAGAAATTAAGGAGGAGTGGGTTTAACCCTACCATGAAACTAGCTAGCAAGCGATTTTAACATAGGTAACAATAACAATAGTGTTCTTGTTAACAAGCTTAACTTGATATATTAGCATCTATTAATTAGTCATCATTAAGCTCACATTATCTACATGCAACAGCATTACTCAACTTACACAGTTTGTTTGGAAGAAACTGTGCAAGGTTTTTTGCTTCTTGCTGGCTGGTTTTGTCACGACTCGGGCTGGACCCAAATGCAGCAGGTGGACAAGGTTAGGTAAGTTTAAAATGTTTATTGAATCAAAGGAGGTATTAGCTGGCAGGTAGTGACGGCGGAGATAATGGGGCAGAGGGGTTCCAGTGTGGCGTGGCTGGCGGCAGGAGATCCTGGACAGAAACAAGAATTAGTTCAAGCGGAAAAAACAAAAGCAGGCAGAAGCTAAGCTGGGCACAGAAAAGCAAACTAGGAGCTAGATGTACTACCGTAAACTGCAACGATCCAGCGGAGACTCGTTGCTGCGGGATACTTGAAGGTGAGGATGATGGCGTGATAGCAGACCAGTGTGTTGATTACTGCTGGGCGGCCGGTGTGTTGATTGAGAGAAGAGAGGGGAGGGAGAGAACAGATAGACAGACAAAAACAAAAACACACCAGCCATACACCCACTCACTCAAATGACTGAAAAAAAAAAACAAAAGCACACACACACACCAAGCATCACGGAGGACGGGTCGTGACAGGTTTGCAGAACATAGTTGACACACAGCAGCACTGGCCAGCAGCACACGCCTTGTCTGTGCGATTGATTCAGATCACAACATGACAGCGTGTGTATGCGCCTGGCGCATATTTTTCATTATTTTAAGCAGCTAAAAGGAAAAAGGAGGGTAAATGTGATGGTTGTCTAGTGTGAATCAGTCCACCCAACAATTTAATGTAATGCATCTATAAGGTTAGTGGTAGTGAGATACTGAGGGCAGATCTTAACCTTCAGAATGTATTTTTTTCTTGGTTATTTATCAGTGTATTGTGGACACTCACGACGTCCCCACAACACACCTTCAGTCAGTGTAAGGTAGAGTGTCTGAGTAAAACCTGTGTTTGAAGCCCTTGACAAAACTGGTCCCCACAAGGAAATGCAACATGTGTGAAATGTCCCCATGAAGACCTGCTCCGTTCGAGTTGTGTGAACACAGACAAGGCTTGGCTGGCCAATAAGAAATACTTAAAGGGAAATTTCGGTTTATTTCAATCCGTCTCCTATCGTCCTAAATTTGTTTCAAGTCACTAGTGGCATAGAAATAATAGTTAGCATGTTAGCCGTTAGCCTAAGTACAGCCGTAGCGTCAGACCTGTTAAAACGTAACTTTGTCAGAATACACTGACGAAGAGCTTCGTGAAATTGAAGATCGGAGGAGGAGAGAGAGAGAGGCACAACAGGTAACGTTAGAGGACGACAGAGGAGGAATGGCTGCTGGAAGGCTTTAGCTCTGGAGATTGGTGGTGTAACGTTATCTGTGAATGCTGTACCCCAGTGCCCACAGAAGAGGAATGCCTCTGTTGCAAGGAATGGGACCGGTTGCAGCCTTAGCTAAATGGTAAACAACAAACATGGCAGCACACCAGTAAGGTAAGACAACACGTTTACATGTCGTTTTCTATATGTTCTCTGACATTTATCCTAACGATATGAGGCGGTCTTTGTGGAGAAAAAGCTTGTTTAGTGGACTAACTTTGCACTTGAAAGGATGCCCGTTCAATTACGTTTTAACAGGTCTGACACTACGGCTGTATCTAGGCTAATGGCTAACATGCTAACTATTATTTCTATGTCACTAGTGACTTGAAACAAATTTTGGACGATAGGAGACGGGTTGATATAAACCAAAATTTCCCTTTAACTATGAATTTAGTTTACCTCTCTGAAGTCTGGTTAATGTTGACATGCATCTCATCTTAGAGATTTTGTCTGAACAAGAGGTCCATCTTATACATATTATGCAGTGTTTACAGCAGATTGATCATTTGTTTCTTGTAGTTTTATATTCTTAATAAATATGTTTTTACAGATGACCAGTATTGCATCTCACAGCACGGTGGTGGACAACCCCAACCCTTCACCCCAGTCAAAGACTCAGATGGGTGATGCCACTGGTCCAGACAGCTCTCCTCAACAGGTACATTCATTCTGATCACTTCAGATTTAATTCTACACTCTCTCTATTTCATAATCTTGTATTTTTCATTATTTTAAGCAGCTAAAAGGAGGAAGGAGGTTAATGTAATGGTTTTCTAGTGTGAATCAGTCCACCCAACAACTTAATGTAATGCATCTATAAGGTTAGTGGTAGTGAGATACTGAGGGCGGATCTTAACCTTCAGAATGTATTTTTTTCTTGGTTATTTATCAGTGTATTGTGGATATTCATGACATCCCCCCAGCACACCTTTACACCTACTACAGTGTAAAGTAGTAGTTCAATTTTTTTTTTTTTTTTTTTTTTTGTTATAGAAGCATCAGCAGAGGAGATTTACTAAGGGGAATGAAAGGCCACCATCGTCCAAAAGACGCAAACCACTATCATCAGATGATGAGATGCCTTCAGGAGTCAGTGCTATAGTGCTATGAAGCCTTCATCTACAGGTGAAGTCTTTACACATCTCTCTTTTTGATTGTGTCTGCTCCTGTTTGAGTATGTATTGTCAGTGTATGAATTAAACTAGAAATTCTGCACTCATTGAAAAATTGTTCTTTTTTAGGTTCTTCACAAAAAATGCGCCAAGGCCAAAGAGACTCAGGTTGAAAAAATAACCATGTGCATTATTTTTGTTTTAGTAAACATTGAAAATATGTCCCACAGATCACAACACCACACAAGGGTGTGGATAGATATGTAGGAAGAACTGGACCTGAATGATATTTATTTTTATTTTTTTGTTGCATCCTAATCATCTTTTCCCTCACTCCATTTATCATTTCAGTCCAAGGAGAATGCACAATCCAGTATTTGACAGTGTAATTCTATAGTGTAGATAGTCGTTCTGCAGGTGCAAATAACTTCAAAACAGAATTCCAACCTACAATCCTTATCTTTCCATTTACACATTTGTTTTCCTGACTACTTCAAGGTACAGCTAGTCAGAAGAGGAACAGATCACCCTGGCAGCAGACAGAGGTGCAGGCGGTGGAAAGGCACATTAATCACTTCATCAGATTTTGCATTGTACCAGCAAAAAGGGACTGTGTGGAGTGCTTAATGGCTGAACCTGAGGCTCTCAAGAACCGGGACTGGCAGAACATGACATTTTATGTTTACAACCGCATTACAGTCTACAAAAGGAAGGTACAATTGAAATAGTGTGAAGATCAACTCTCAGGTAGGGCAGTTTTTGTTTACATTCACGTCTCAAATGATCAACAGGTTCAGTGGACCCTTACGACTCATTCAGTGTGTTATGCTGTTATCTTTTAGCATTTCATGGCTTTGTTCTGAGGTGTCAATGATAACCAAAAATTACAGTATTTTGAAAGGAGCATACATGAAAGTCGTGTTTTAATTTTTTATTTTGGAATGCTTTTCTTAAAAAATAGGTAATGTGTTTGTATGGAGCCTCATTTAACTTAATTTGTTGAGTTTGTTAATGAAGTCGAATTCATTAAAAGTTGAACTCTGCAAACTAAATATGAGTTTAATGTCTTGAAGTTTACTTAGTGGTAGGTTTAGTTTTGATTAGGTGGTACTAAGTGTGAGGTGATTGATCAGTAGTTAGCTGATGCTCAGCGGTTGACTGTGATTAAAAATATTTTATAAATAGTAATGACAGGTGAGAATTAAAGAAAGAATAGCTTTACCAGGGAAGGGTTTCAAAGTTTGTCTTTTTGTGGGTATGATATGGGTCAGAAAATATCCAAATAATAACTTATTACTCTTTCAATCCTTTTTTGTGTGAGTGAGGGAGCTTTTTACTGCTTCATCTATTAATATTTACTTTAATTACACCAATTATCCTATCCAACTGAGGGATATCAATCAATCAACCATACATTCTGCTATGTTGTGAAGATTATTACATGCATAGCAAGAGGTACTATGTAAGAGTGATGCTTTGCATCACTAGCACCTTTTCAAGCCTCATGCTACATCTCTACATTATCTTTGAACAAGCAAGCTAAGCTGAATTTCAAAATTTGAACTGTTACTGATCTACTACTCACGTATCTTTTAATTCTACTTAGATTAAACCTGTAGATTAAACCTTTAACAAATTCAATAATCTTAGCATGTACAAGGTATAGATGCATGTTATTTGTCATTATCAATACATTTGTTGCAAAGTCCCCACTAAACACAATAAAAACAAGTTAGTGTGTAAACAAATTATGTAAATACTATGTAAGTATGTGTAAATTTGGTCCCCACCAAACATGTTAACTAGATTTTTCGAAGGTCCCCATATGTGATGGGGAAATCATTATTTCATTAATTCAGATGTCTGAAGTTGTGTATAACCTAACAGTGCTGTGGATAGTGTAACTGATTTTTTTCACACCTCTAGAACCTGTGGAAAGGGTGAAGATTAAAAACTTGGTCCCCATAAACCACAAAAACCAGAATGTATGTGTGTGTGTGTGTGTGTGTGGGTGTGTGGGGGGGGGGGGGGGGGGGGGGGGGGGGGGTCTGAATTCAGTACTAAAAACAGTAACAGTAACAGTTTGTATGACATCTATTGCACATCTGTCCATCCTGGAAGAGGGATCCCTCCTCAGTTGCTCTTCCTGAGGTTTCTACCATTTTTTTCCCTGTTAAAGGGTTTTTTTGGGGAGTTTTTCCTTATCCGCTGTGAGGGTCCTAAGGACAGAGGGATGTCGTATGCTGTAAAGCCCTGTGAGGCAAATAAAACTGATTGATTGATTGACTGATTGAGTAAACCATGGCTCCCTTCCTACAAATGTGCATTTCTTAGGAGCTACTAGAATAATCAGATTAATCATGTTTAAAGCAGTGTATATAGCAGTGTTTTTTTAAACAAGTTATCATAATTAAAACCAAGCACTATCTCTAACTACATATTTCCCTCACTGTGAGGACTCTGGTCTGGCTTGCACTGCATCTTGAATCTCACTGTCAGGACTATGTGGAGGGGTTAGAGAGATAGGCCCACTGTTGTCAATCTTAGCTTTCCTTTTCTGTCTTTCTTTAGCCTTCTGCCACTCCTTCTGCTTACGTCTTTGAGCTCTCTTACTCAGGTCATTGATGGATTTCTTTTTCCCTGCTTCTGTATCTCTTTTCTACCGCTCACGCTCTTCTCTGAGGTATTCTTCCCTTCTCTGTGAATCTGCATTTCTTCTCGCCCTGTACTCTCTTTGCCTCTCTGCATTTGATTTAGCCATCTGATATCTGAAAATAATGAACATGAAATAACATTTAGAGAAAAGGGGCTGGCTGGCTGGCTTAAGAACAGTTCAACCTTCAACCCTGTAACAATGATTCAACAGAATAGCAGAAAAAACTTGGAGTTACTGGCTGTTTTTATTTGTTTTATATTCAATGAAAAAGTAACTTTGGTCAGCGGGGACATCGACATTTGGCTGACCTCTACTCCTCAGCAACCCATGAAATTTTTCAAAACATAATTTTTTAAAAATATGTTTGTGTGTTATAATGCAAAGACACATAGATCTTTCGTTTTCTTGCTTTAAAATGCATTTTGTGGTTTACTTTATATGAAAATCTTTGAGGTAAACCTGTGGGACACAAAGTGCACCGAATTCAGAGAATCACCCCAGTGAGATAAAGGATATCTGTGAGATATATGTTAGGAGTGTTTTATTTCTAATTGTTTTGTTAACACGAGCAAACATTAGCACAGTTATGCTAAAATAACACATTTTCTGTGATAGTCACGGCACAGTGCGGCAAATATAGGTTTGTACAATTATAATGTACGCGTTTCCAGAGTGTTCTTCCACAGGACACAGGGAGAGGAGGAAGAAGAAGAGGGAAAGAGAGAGGAGGAAGACCAGGGAGAGGAAGGGGGCGAGGGGGTAGAGGCGGTGCAGGAACGACCAGGCGAGGAGGTAGCGTCTCGGCTACCCAGAGGGAAGAGGAGGAGGAGAGGGTGGTAGCCTTTGCAGCAGCGCGAAAGGAATCAACAGATTAGGCTGTAGGCTAGGCTAACCATTTAGCTGTAGCTCTGTGATAACGTTAGCCAAGGCTATGATAACGTTAGCATGTAAACATAGCTGTCACTCGAACTTAGACAAGAGAGAAAAGTAGTTGCAAACATGAAGCCAAAATTATTTTAAAATATCAGATTGAATTACCTGTCTAGCAGAAAGCAGGCAACCTCCGCATCCCTTGTGAAATCCTTCTTCAGGAGTTCTTTCCACCTCGAATAAGCAACGCTGATATTCACTCGCGTTTTGTCCCGTCCTCACTTATCTGATCTTTTTCTTTTATTTGGTGGCGTGGTTTCCCTCTTACGGGGCAAAGCATATGTGTGGTCCTCCATTTAAAGTGCGACAGAATCATTAAAGTACAAGTAGGTTCACGCAGAAGCGTCCCGGATTGACCGGATTAACCGTCTCCAGTGACGTCAAGTTCTAGGTAAATGCAAAAGGCGAAGCGCGTATATCCCTTTTGGCCATTGTATTCAAATATGGTGACGCAAGAAGGCAGCCTCCAGCAGACCGCGCCCTGCCTGTGTATATATAGAGAAATCATTCTAAGCCTATGAGAAAGCTTCCATTTGTATGTGAATTGCATTACACTTTAGTAAATATATATTTATGAAAGCAATAGTTGCTAATAAACAAACAATCACATAAATTACAAATTGTAACTTCAATAGAATATCTGTTTACATCTGTTTGCTGTTTTGTTTCTGCATCAGTATAGGAAAGGAAGAATGGCTGGTGGGTGTAAAAGAAAGAAGTGGGTCTTTGGGATGATAGGTGTGAGCAGGGCCGCCCCTCCCTAAATGCAGAACACGCGCTGTGCGTAGGGCCTCATCTTCCATGGGGGGCCACATTTTACGCGAGGGGACGCATTTGCGCAATGGATGCGAAAAAAAAATGGACCTTCGAATGTGAAAATTAATATTCGATTGTGGAGAAAAAAAAAAAAAAAACACCACCGCAGCTGTCCTCTTTGCGATTAGGCGTTGGCATCAGACGCGCATTTCTCCAGCCTGGTCGACAAGTGGTTCTGCTCCCAGCTGTTGTCTCCGTCACCCGGCTTGACACATTCGCTCGCGGCTCGCGCAGAAAATAGACCAGACGCTGAAACAATCGCTGCAGGGCGCGAGCCGCTCACGGTCCGGTGCTTCGAGGCTATTCGCAGCGCTTCCACGGGCAGTGTGGTCACGGGTCAGAGAGGGGGGGCGAGCGAGAGGTCCGTGGTCGTTTATAATGTAATGTTATAGATAATTGTTTTATGTGTTTTAATGTGTAGGTATGTAAATGTTTTCAAAGACGTTTATGTTGAAATAAAAATACCTACAGGTAGTTATGTTTCCTTGTATTAATACATATACAAATATGTTTCCTTGTATTAGTTTGCCCTCTTGTGGACATAATGCGGAAAAAAACATATTCGAATGGTTTGAACCTATGAGTTATTTTTAGAAGGAATATTCGAACGTCATTTTTGAGCAATTTTGACAGGCCTACCAAAAGACATCACGAGTCAGGAGCGAGCAAGAGGGGAAAAAGGCAAAACAAGAGGAAGCTCGTGCTTCACCTGAAGGTGGGTATGTTGTAGATATAAAACTTTATGGCACAAACACCAAAGCTGCTACTCATTAGATAGGAATCTCTGTCTTCAATCTCTGTCTTGACTGGAGAATTTTTTATTTTTTTTATCCAGCAGCCCTGATTAACATTTATTGAATGTCTTGTTAACGCCTTATGTATTCACCTCTGATGAAAAGGAGTGGTAAAATGACCAGTTTGTGGTCGTATATATATTGATAGGCTATAAACTTTAGCCAATATATAATATATTGGCTAAAGTTTATAGTCTATCAATTTATGTTGTTAATATAAGTTTTAGACTATTTTTATGGGAGTAAATGTTGCCATCTGTTGGTGAATTTAATTCATAACAGTCAGCTTTTGAGGAGACAGAGAAATACTGATTGAAATGTGTGTGTAACTGATGCATTTGTTGACAGAGGGAACTAAACTTGAATGTAAAGTTTGAAATATCAGTCTGCTCCAAATAAAATTTCGCTTAGTGCCCCAATTTGGTCAGGGGCAGCCCTGAGCATATGTGTGCAAATGCAAACATTTTTTACTGTGGAAAACACTAATTCTTTGTCCTCTGAATTGCAGCCCAAAATCCGGATCAGGTGGTGTCCCGGTACAAAAAATATTCTCAGGCTGTTCAGTCGAGGAGGGACCATGTCTGCTGCTTTCAAGCGTGTTGGGGTGGACCGGAACATGGTTGTTGTCACTGCTCCAATTGCGGAGCTGTTCATTGCTGCACCCAGCAAATAAAAGGAACTCCTTAAAAACCACAACAGTCAGGTGAAACTCAGTGTGTTTGCAACACAGTGTGCCACTTCAATTCAGGAGGATCCAGGAATAGCAGACACAGTTAAAGCCTATATGGTTTCCGGAAAGCTGCTTCCCCTTAAAACAAAGTAAGCTATAATAATAAAAAGTTCATTGTTGAATTTTGACATTGTGGAAGATTTTATTACAATTTTTCATAAAGATTTAATTTGTGTTATTATTTTATCATGTGTTGAATATATTTATTTTATCTGTCTCAAATAATTTTGAGACTTTTCTTTGAGATAGGATTTCAAATGTATGTTGAATTATGAATTAGGTGTTGGCGAGTTTTTATTCAGCTTTTTTTTTTATTTCAGTCTTTTTAAATCAACAGTACAGTTGTACAGTTACAATATGTTGAAAAGTTGCAATAAATATTAATGCAATATGTTCTATATCCCTTTGTGTTGTGTCTTTCCTTTGTCTGTTATGATAACTGAGACTTCTCTGAGTCTTGAGGCATCCCCAGCCTTTAAATCTCATTTGTTAAAGGCATAGATAGTGCTCACTTTAGATGAGCTCACACAAAATACTTAATTAACGAGTAGTAAGTGCTTTGTAACTACCTGAATTAATGAATTCCTATATTAATAACTGTTTATAGGACCTTTATTGGAAAATAAATTTGTGAGTTTTTAATAAAACATCTACTAACACATTCACTTACCGTCAGTAGATGTCTGAATTGTGTATGTGTAAGTGCATGCATAAATGTACATCTAAATAGTTTATTAATCATTTTACATACACTTTCTAAATGATCATACAAGCCACTGACAATTCCTAAATAGCTGGTTTGTAAGTGATGTCATACTTAATTTAGAAATGCTGAATCCATCATTTATCAAGTATGAAAATGCAATCATTAAGCACATTACAGATGAGCTTATTAATGAAGAGTAAAACATTTATAACTGTTTATAAACTACATACCAATGAGTATTTATGTCAGAAACATGATTTATAAATGATGAATTCAGTATTTACTAATCTATAACTAATGTGCCTATTAATGATGAGTTAAACATTTATAACTGTGATAAACTACATACTAATGAGTATTCATGTCAGAAACATGATTATAAATGATGAATTCAGTATTTACTAATGCTTAACCAATGCTTAATAGTGTGTACTTATTATAAAGGGACTCATTGTATTAATATGTGTCTGCAACATTGTTACCACTTTTGCCTCACCTCTATCAGTCCCCTTAACAAGTTCTTGATGCGTTGTATGGGGATTATTTAGGAATCTTTATTGGGGGGCAATTCTTCACACTGTGAGGTCATGACCTTACAGTTCTTAGGGGGAAGTTTTCTGTTTTGCTAAACCTTTTGTTGGGGGAGGGGGATATCTCCTTAACGAGTGCAGCCGGTGGTTGCAACCTGGGTTCAAAGCTCTGGTTTGGTATAAACGTCTGTAGAGATTGAAGGTTGTCAGAGAACTCTGCTATTCTCTCCATGCTGCATGTATTAAAGAAACTTGATTCCTCACATTGAGTCCATCACTTCTTCTTCTACTTTTAAGAAGTGAGTATGGTGTTATGAATCATTTTTTTCTGTAGTTATTTATTTTGTAGTAAGGTACCTGTTTCCATGTAAATCCTAAAGTGGTTGGTGTTGGAAACGAGTTGTCACATAATTACAGACAAGCGGTAGTGAAACTCAACTCATGAGTTTATGTGTGTAGGCCTATTTCCATGGTATTGCTGCCCCCACCCTCTGGAACTACCTCCCAAAACACATCCGTGACTGCACTGACCTCCCATCATTCAAATCACTACTCAAAACTAACCTGTTCCGTTCTGCTTTTAATGTTTAGCTACTTTTTTTATTCATCTATTTATTTATTTGTTTTTCACTCCCACTGCTATTCCTCTTTGTCTTCAATGTATTTTGCTGTAAATTGTATTTTGATGTGTTTTTAACCTATTCTGTAAAGTGACTTTTAGAACTTTTGAAAGCGCTTTATAAATAAAATGTATAATTATTATAATTATTATTATTATTATTCCCTTTGTAAGAGTGGAGCTCGTTGGCATATAAATCCTTCGTGGTATTGTAGACTGGTTCTATGTAATTCCGGAAAAAAGGTTTTTAGAACGGGAGCGTATCTATGTTTCCCGGGTTCTATGTTCCCCACTTAACCCTGCAAAAAAGGTTCTATGTTCCCCGCTTACCCAAAAAGGTTCTATGTTTCCCGGGTTCTATGTTCCCCGCTCAACCAAAAAGGGTTCTCTATGTTTCCCACTCACTAAAAAAAAAAAAAAAAAAAAGGTTCTATGTTACATAGAACCTTTTTGGGTGGTAAGCGGGGAACATAGAACCCGGGAAACATAGGGATGACCCCTTTAGAACTTACTTGGGGAAAGCAAAACAAAGAAAAAGAAAAAAAAGGAGTTTGAAAGGGGTGGAGGAGTTCTAGATAATCCTCATAGAAATAAGTATTTGTGGCAGAACAAATCCTAGAATAGTATATAATTATATAATAAGTTTATAGACTACATTATAGTGTACCATGAATTAATGTATGAATTAATGAAATAATTACATATACATATATATATATATATATATACATACATATGCATACATATATATATATATATATATATATATATATATATATATATATACACACACACACACACATATACATATATATATATATATATATATATATATATATAGTTTATATATATATATGAATAGTATATATATATATATATATATATATATATATATGAACTTTGTGGTGGCTCATTCAGTGTCTAGTATACCTATGTACTACAGGGGTGCGTGGCTCGGAACGAATGTGTCGTACAAACCACCTGGCTGAATGAGTTGCTCAAAGGTAGTGTATGCCTGTTAAGATCCGATCATACAAGTATGGGAAGATCAGTGTGATTGTGAATTGTGTGTGAATGATAAGCCCATTGGAGGTGTAAGCACATCTGTCAGTCAGTCCAAACATGGGGAACAAAGTGGGGAAACTAAAATCTTTACCTGACCCACTCCAGATACCCACTACAGATTGTTTAGGAAGGTGCAGAGTATGGTTAGAGAAAATGAGAGGGGAAAGAAAGTAGGGAAGAAGAAGAAGAAAGATGAATTGGCAAGCTTTCGTAAAGTTCCTAAAGAGAAGCTGAAGTGAGGGAAGCTAAATCCAGGTTTAATGATCAAGCAAGAAATGAAAGACAATAGTAAGTGTTAAAAGAAGGAAAAACAGAAATGTAGGGCAAAACCTAACCTTACTCCTTCCAGAAAGTGTGTTTCTCCACTAGCACCATCTTTCGACTATTGGTTGCGGAGCCGAGGGGACAAAGGGGGTGTTCACCAAATTCCCATGATGGTCTTTCCCAACCCCTAGCCATGACCAACAGGGGACCAAGCACACAGCCACTGGGATCCAGAGTGCTTGTGTATAGGCCATGGCAGCCCAGATGAACTGAAGGAGGTTGCAGAGGAGTTGCCTGATCCACAAAAGACTGGAGGTGAGAAATGGGTCACAGCCATGCAACAATTATTGGCCATGTATAATCCAACCCTGCAGGAAGTGGAGGCTGTCTGTCCCAGATGTTTCAAGCTCCGATGGGCCAACATTCGACCTGCCAACAGTCATAGGAGACAGTGGAGGCAGGTCAGAGCATTGAGCAGCGCGCACACACACACACACACACACTAACGCAATTACATTTATGTTATTGACTGATGAAGGGGAGGCAATAATATCAACAGTGCCTGATAACTTGTGTGCTGGAAGCAAGTTTGATTTTGGGAATATACAGGGGACAACTCTGTTATTGTTCAGCCAAAATCAGCTGTTAAGACCATGTAAAAGACATTATCCACTTAGCCCAGAGGTTATTCAAGGCATTGCTCCTGTCATTCAGTCACTCATAAATCAAGGTGCCATTGTAAAATGTCCTAATTCATCATGTGACACCCCCATCCTACCTGTAAAGAAACCAAATGGTGATTGGAGACCAGTCAAAGACCTCAGGGCAATGAATTAGGCTGTGCAACACCCAGCCCCCACTGTCCCAAATATAGCAGTACTGCTTTCACAGGTGCCAGCAGACTCCTGTTGGTTTTCTGTCATTGATTTGGTAAATGCATATTTTAGCATTCCTGTTCATCCTGACTTACAGTTTTGGTTTGCTTTCACTTTCAATGGTAAACGTTACACCATGGCAGCCAATGCATGGCAGTACACTTGTGCAGTATGGTGATGATCACTTGGTGTGTTCCACCACACAAGAGAATTGTAAAGCTGACACAGTGTCCCTGCTCTGCTTTTAGGCTGACAATGGTCACAAAGTTTTTAAAAATAAGCTGCAGCTAGTGTACCATTCAGCGCATTATCTTGGTCATAATATCACTCTAAAGGGTCGTAAATTGGGTCCGGACCGCATCCAGAAGATCTTGGATGTTCCAAAGCTGTGCACTAAAAAAACAAACAAATGATGTCCTTTTTGGGCTAAGTAGGCTATTGCCATCCACGGATTTGTGATTTTGTGGAGATCTTCCAACCTGTATGTTGTCACTCACAGAAGGAAGACATTTGGCCATGACTGACATATTGACTTTGACTTCTACTGACAAAAACTGCTCATCTGACAACTGCAGGACTACTACATTGGCAATTATATCACTGACCATGTCCACTGTTACTTAAAGCAGTGTCATTTCATTAACTAATCAACATTACTCCTAACAGCTGAAGATGGAGAACCACATCCCTGTCTGGACCTGGTTGACAAGACATCAAATCCACCTGATGCATTGTTTGACACTGTTGTGCAATTAACCATGGCTTTAAGTTCATCTTTTCTAAGGTCAAAACTGCCCTTCCTGAGCCACAGCGGAACAACTTCGCAACTTCCAGCTTGGGGACTGGGTGGTGATCAAGGACCTCAGAAGGCAACACTGGAAGCAGCCACGATGGATTAAGCCAGACCAGATGCTGTTGATGACTGCATCCGGATAGCTGAGAGAGACACCTGGATCCATGCATCCCTGTGTTGTGACTGTGGTTTTCATTGTTAGCCTGGTAACCACAGCTGAGATTACCAGGGTCTGCAGCTGAGCAACAAGGTGACAGGCATCTTAGCAAAGGTAAAGCCTGGCAAGAACTGGGCTTAAAACATTCTCTAATATTCACACCTGATCCGTCAAAGATGCCTAAAAATAAACTGATATCATCGAGGGCGCAAGAAGACACAGAGGGGAGACGCGGCATTGACATGTCACCAACATGGAGTCAAGACATCCCAGAAGAAGACAGTATCACACCTGTTATGAAAGAACAAGTGATCAGAAACAAAAGACAGTTGAGTGGACAGAATGATTGGAAACCGTGGGAGTTTGATGCTGGTAACCTAATTGATAATTTCAGGCAACAAAATAGTTATTATTCCTTCATTCAGTGGTTAAAAACTAGAATGTATTGCCCCAACACTGTTTTAGCCATTCAGAGTCCAGCAAACTGGCATTCCTTATTCCAACTATTCCAACTTATGTTCCCATCATATGTGGTATAATAAAAACATGAGATGACTCTTGATTATGTTTTGGCAAAAACTGGAGGTTTATGGATGACATTAAATTTAACAGGAGAGGCATGTCTGACAATCATTCCGGATAATTCAGATAACATTACCAATGTGATCACAGTACTTGACATAATTCACAATGCATTTGGTCCCTCTGAATCAGCAGGTTTTAGCTTCAACAAATGGTTAAATAACCACTTTGGCCCCTGGGGTACTCTGATCATTCATATCCTGATCCCTGTTCTGATTGTTTCTGGTATCGCTCTGTTTTTGTTTTTGTTTTTGTACATGTGCACTTACTTGTATGCGAGCCCTCATGTACAGTGGAATAAGTGGAATGGTTGGAGGAGAAAAAACATTGTATGTTAAAATACCTCTTGAGCAAAACACTGATAATGAACAGAATGTCTGCTTAATGTCAAACTGGGCCCCAGGAAACACTTTAATTGATTCAGAGAATGAAATGGTATAATCATGTTTTTTAGTTTGCAAATTGTATTTTAGTGTTTAATTTATCACGTCTAACAAGTGTCGGCCGCATGGGTGGATATCTTTAAATTTAATACTCTGTTACGTCGGCTTTGGGTCGGCCCATACCTGCCCAGATACAGAAGTCACCACGGAAGGCGGAATTTCATCTCTGCGGTCTTTGTTTGGAACTGAGCTCGCAGGTCGCAGCATCTCATCGCAGTTGGTTTCAGGTAAACTAATTGGAATAAATTGGCAGAAAATAGCTATGTTGTTTATTCTGTGACCATTAAAAGAGGTTCCTGGTGAGGCACGACTGGGTATAGCACAGGTCCCCACCAGCTAACGTTATCTTTCGTTAGCTGTTAGCTAGTTTAGCTCATGTAAGCTAACAGGCTACAACTGTGGTGTTTTCATTCTATTTTCCCTAGTTGACTTTATCTGCTTATCTGGTTATCGTGAGCACTCGTTTTGGGTTAAAGTGGAAGTGTCCGGAGCTCCCACCCATGGTCGCGGGCAGGGCTCAAGACTTGGGATCCACTCATAGGTCCGGTTTTACTTCATTAATTTCAACTGAAAATGGTAAACTTAAGTTGCATGCCTGAAAACGCAACGTTTTGAAAACGGGTTCCAGAGTGCAATTTTTTTGGAAACGTCTCCGTTGTCATGTAAGCTTGCAATATGCAGTCCCACTGAAAACAGAGACTTTTTGCACATGCGCACTACGGCTCAAGTCACTAGGCCAAGCTCTGTTTGTGCTGCTCATCCTGTTGATGTTATCAACACTTCTCCAGCAAAGTGTAGATCTACTGTAGCAACTCCACCTCGTTGCAGTCCTCTCCGCTCTTCTCACCCACACTTGAGCACCCGCGGAGGTAAGGCCGGGTGGGCCAACACCCATGCTCAAGTGTGGGTGAGAGGAGTGGAGAGGACTGCGGAAGTCAAGCAAAGCAGGCCAACACTGTGTATCCCGGAACGGGTGTTTAGGTGTGGGTGAGAGGAGCGGAGGTAACGTATAGTTAACCTGGGCATCAATCAAATTACGCGTTACTGCCCAACACTGATTATAACTATTTAATAAGAAAGAAATATTTGGGTATAGCAAAAAAATAAAAATAAACTTCAGGTTGCAGCCTCCGCTCGGAAAATTAAACGGTCCTGAAACTGCAGCCTCCGGTACTGCAGCTTTACCTTACTCGATTTTGCGGCTCTGTGTGAACAGAGATTGTTTCAATGACATCATCATATAAATGCAGAAGTTTTCTAAAACACAAAGGACAGACTTTTCTGTTTTTAGAGAAACCATTGTCATCTAAATAGGGCCATAATAGTTAAGTTTAAGGATGCATTAGGTATGTTGTTAATGTGATTTTATGGGCAATTTATCAGTCGAGGTCTCCTCCTCTGCAAAGCAAACTGACCCAGTGGCTACGGGTCCATGTCATTGGTTCGACAGCCCATTGGTTCGACATCCCATTAGTCCGACTGTCCGCAATGCTGAACAGCTCGCGGCGGGCGTATGGTGCGCCGCGACCGGCTTGAGGTGGAGCAGGCTCACGGCTTATGGGTTTGTCACTTTCTTTTTCATTTTAACCCACACCATGATCTTTTCCTGACCCTAACCAAGTGGTTTTTGTGCCTAAACCTAACCAGACCTTAACCACAGGGCATCATGATGATTTCGGAACGGACTTCGGAACAATGAGTTTAATTTGGTCGGAACAATGGGATGTAGAACCAATGGGCTGTCGAACCAATGGGCAGTTCCCGTGGCTACAGGTAATAGAGCAGTTTTGAAGCCACTGTTTTTCTGAGACGAAGGACTGATTGTTGAGCTGCTGTTGACAGTTAACAGAGTTAACAGATCCCGTTATTTAACAGTTTCAACACTAAATTAAGCAGAGTGACAGACCCAAAGCCTTCAATCTGGCTAAAAGACAGCTAAAATGCTAAAAAAAAAAAAAAAAAAAATACAGTGGTGAAGTTGGAATTTGTTTCTTGAAGTTATGTGCTTATCGTCTTTTCTGTCTCTTGCAGGCTGCCAGGAGAAGCGGACTGGCCATCAGATATTGTTTGTGGAAATTAGAAAATAAAGTTTCTCAAACTGACTTTTGTCTCTTCATTGTGCACACTTATACACGAAATAGGGTAACAGTTAGCTATTTTTGAATGTTAGCATTGATTTCTCACATTGGATGGTGAAATATTTCTAGTTTGAAAGGTCCGACCTAAATGAATAAAGGTCGTAGTTAATGAAGCATATGAATATTAATACACAGTAGAAGGAGTGCCCACTGAGCGTAGCTTCTTTTATTGATCGTTTGAATGTCGTGTGGTGGTCATTTTCGATTAAAGGCCGACGTCTCGGTGATGTATTGGCAATGAGCAAACGCTCTCCCTGCTACATCTTAACGATCTAAACTTGATACAACGGCCCGACTTCGGCCAGATGTATGTGAGCTATCTGGGTTGTTTACAGGCCAGTCTTGCCCTCTCCAATATGGCTGCAATGTTTACTAATCGCAGCAATGGGCTGACAAAGTCAGTGTGGGGCTGCCATATATATCTATAGTTTAAAAACTCTCTCTGTTGTGTTTAAGAACAATCTTACATCTGAGATATTATATTACATTAATTTGTCCAACGTTGAATTTGCAGTGTGCTTAATGTGCTTAATTAAGATTAAGATAATTAATATATATTAATATCATGGTGATTTATTAGTAGCCCGGGCGATGGCAGATAGTTCCTAGTCTGGATTCTGCTGCTAGTGTCTCTGTGTTTACATGCAAAACAATAAAAGCTTTTCTGCTCTCTTTCAGGAGTATTCAGTGTCGATGGAAACTTCCTTGCAGAGTTTAAAGGCCTTTTAAAGACATTCTTTGTTCGTTTCCAAACAGCACTTAACATCTGAAGTGAAGTAGTTGTGATGCAGTAAAGAGCTCATTGATGAGCCACTCAGACACATTTCAGACCAAAGAAAACTCACATAGCATAAAAAACCTGAGGACTCTTTGAATTATCCATTTCAAGCATTTATCTTTTTTTATTCACAGTATAACAACAAGCGAGCAGGTTGAGGAAGTTCAAGGATGCTTCACGGAGATCTGAGCAGTTTGATCACATTAACAACAAGTCCTATTTTATTCATGAAAAGTTCATAAACTGACAAAATGATATCCACTTAAGTTCCACTGACTCCCATGTACGTTTGACTCTATCTGACCTGTGGTATAACCAAACTTCTTGCAGATTAACTCTGGATAAACTTTGTTGTAGCCCCTTTTCCACCAACATTTCCAGGAACTTTTATTAACCTGGGTAAAATAATTCCTGGTAACCTGTGTGGTTTGTGTTTCCACTGCACCTCCAAGTTCCGGAAAATGTATTCAAATCAGGCTGATGACATAAATGATTCAGCGTATGCCCTGTATTTGGCTCCACCAGCTTAGCTGGTTACACTGTAAACCCAGATTTTGTTTCTAATTAAATTTACGAGTGATCATTACTTATTCTTTTATGTTTAGTAAAAACCTGCTATCATTACTAAACAACATTAGTTGTTTTTACTATTTAGCTGAAAGATTCATTGCACTAATCAGGTTTAGCAGAGATAACTTGGTATGTTTACTTTCATAAGAAAGGGGAGGGGGCTAATTCAAAAACCTGTCTGGTCACGTGACAAGACCAGCGTCTGGTAACGTGCGTCCAAGGGGCTCTACACCTGGCAGGACGAGCACATGCATCGGCAGCAGACGGTACCCTGACCAGGAAGAAACCTTACTCCAAGTGGAATAGTTAGAATGTAAAATAACTATTGTAGACTAGTTATCTTTGTGGGATAATTTGTTGACGCAGCTTTTTTTCTGTCTAATGTTACTGTTTGAACCTGTGCATGGCGTGAATACGTGCTTATTGCTAACACTAGCTAATGTCCACTCAAAAGTGTCAGCTGAAGTTAGCTTAGTGTTAACAGTCCGAGGATGCCTCACATACCGGCGAGTTTGCTCGACTGTATCATTTATATAACCGTCATTATACGCAATAGAAAAGCGATTCAACCGCTGTCAGGGCAAAGGAGTGTAGCAGGCGCTGTGGAGGTGTTTATGTTGTGGACACTGTGAGCTGCTTGCAGCGCATTGATTGTGTTAACGGGGTGAAATGATGTCTGAAAACCTCTGACCTGCTGACTTCAGGCCTGCCTCTGTCCATTATGTAGTTTTCAAGGTGTAGTGCAGGGAAATATGATCCGCCGTGAACACTGTGTATTTTATTTTGAAAATTAAATTGTGTTTCTGTGCACGACTTCCTGCACCGCACGATCTGCTCTGTGCTGAATTGCTGCGTTGTGCTCCACTCTCACACATGCTTCATGCTGGTTCTCTCTTACCTTATTGTATTTAACAGTGACATTGTTGAGCTGAGTTGTTGAGCTAAACGTTTTCTTGTTTTCTATTTTTACAGATCCTTGTGGTGTGAGGATGCTGTGGAAGTGTAAGTATTGTGAGTTTATGTGTGAGAAAAGGGGTTACCTTTTAAAACATTATCGGTTAAAACACGGAAACTATGGTAGAACTGTCCCATTTCCCTGCTTACACCAAGAATGTGTGTGCACATTCAACTCCATTAATACACTTAAGGTCCACTTAGCAAAGATTCACCAGAAAACCCAGGATGCACAACTGAGTGAAACTGCCCAAGTAACCTTTCACTGTCAGTCATGTGATTTTTCTGCACCCTGCACAGAAGCAGTCTTTCTCACTCACCTGCGAAGTACACATTTAAAGGTAAATCAGTGTCCATATAATGGCTGTAACTTTTACACAAATGTGTATTCTACATTTAATGCACACAGAAGTAAGGAGCACAGAACACACAACTGGAGGATGTTCAGGCCAGAAATAGTCTCTAGTGGTGTAACTAATGAAATGGCCCAAGAAGAACATGAGCCTCCAAATGACACCCCTGAATCAGAAGACAGTGAGGATTCTACCAATGAAGATCTTCATGATCTAGAGAAACAGCTGGAGCACAACCTGGCAGCTCTTTTTTTAAAGATGCAAACAGTCTTACACATTCCAGAAAGTACGGTACAAGAAGTCATACAACAGCTGTTACAGATGTGTGAACTATCCCAGCCACTGCTGCATAATGCACTCAAGGACATTCTGAAACAACATACAGATGTAGATAATTCAGTTGTAGAAGAGTTAGTCAGGGCTGCCGCAAAGAGCAACGTGATCCTGAAATTCTGTGGCAAGGATGGCCCCTTATCAACAACAAAAAGGAGAGCAGCATATGTGAATAAAAACTTCACAGAGGTTAAACCAGTGGAGTACATTATTGAAAGAGGAAAAAAATGTAGTGCTGTATATGTTCCTTTGCATCCAATGCTGCAGAAGATGTTGAATAGGGCAGATATTTTGGCCAAAGCTCTTCCTGTCCAAAAGCATGTGCAACATGAGTACAGTTCATACAGAGATGGCTCGTACTGTAATGACAATGACCTCCTTAAAGGGGAGGAATTCAAACTCGCTGTTGGACTTTATACAGATGATTTTGAAGTGTCCAATCCTTTAGGAACATCTAGAAAGAAACACAAAATGAGTGCAGTCTATTGGGTGATAGCTAATATGCCATCAAAATACAGATCCACACTCCACTCCATTCAGCTTGCTGTTTTGTGTAAAGCCTCGTATGTAAAAGAATTTGGCTACGCTAAAATTCTCTGCCCTCTCATTCACGATCTGGCTTCTTTGGAGCAACATGGTGTATATGTTGAGAAGTTGGGAGAATGTGTCAAAGGTACGGTTTTATATGTGGCTGCTGATAACCTGGCTGCTCATTCTCTGGCAGGACTCTTCGAAAGCTTTATGGTGGACAGATTCTGCAGGTTCTGTATGGCGACGAGAGGCGAGATGCAAGCCAAGAAGGTAAATTCAGGTGCTTTTGAACCCCGCACTATAGACACTCACAACCAGCAGGTGCAGGAGGTAAAGCAGGATCCCACTGTGGCAAAACGGTATGGTGTGAAAGGAGGGTGTGTATTGACTGACGGTCTGGAGCACTTTCATGTTGTTTGTGGGTACCCCCCTGACATCCTCCATGACCTTTTGGAAGGCATTGTTCCTGTTGAGTTATCCCTCTGCATTTCAGACATGATTTCTAAGAAATATTTCACTGTAGAAAAACCTTTGAATATGCTTTTCATGACAAAACTGACCAGCCTCAGCCAACTGCCCAGGGCTTCTCTACCAAAGGGACCATAGGTGGCAATGGTCATGAGAACTGGGCCCTACTCAGGCTGCTCCCACTTACTGGCCATAAAGTCCCTGAAGGAGTCAATGCATGGAACATTCTGCTGCTCCTAAAAGACATTATTGAGTTGGCTGTCGCAACAAAGCACACTGAAGAGTCTGTACATTTCCTTGACTGCAAAGTGTCAGAACATAGAGACTTGTTGCAAACAACATTCCCAGATTTTAGATTACGGCCAAAACACCACTACATTGAGCATTACCCTGAGATGATCAAAGCATTTGGTCCCCTTTCAAATGTTTGGACAATGCGCTTTGAGGGAAAACACCAATTCTTCAAACGGGTCATTCGTAATGCCCACAACTTCAAAAATGTAGCTCTTACATTGGCTGTTAAGCATCAGAAAATGATGGCTTACTATTTGGACACAAGTTCATTTTTCAAGCCTTCAATTGAAATGGACAAGGTCACTACAGCATCGATCACATCTTATCCTGAGAATGTCCAACAGGTTTTCTGCCAGAGAGTTCCTCAGCTTACATCAGTTCTTGTTGCATCATCAGTCTATATAGATGGAATTAGATATTGTGCTGACATGATAGTCTCTGTTGGTTCATGTGCTGGCCTCCCTTCATTTAGGCAGGTCAAACAGTGGCACTTAACACTGAGATCCTGTTTGTTTGCAATGAGATGACTGCATGGTACCATGAGCATTTGAGATCTTTCGAACTCATCTGTGACAGCAGTAACCCCTCTCTGTGTGTGGTGCAGCTGAAAGAGCTGAATGATGTTTTCCCTCTTTCAACATACAGATATGGTGATAATTTAGTAGTGACCCTCAGGCGTTATATTCTGTGTTAAGAAGCCACAGTGTGATTTCTTCAATAAATCTAGGCTTCAATAGAACATTTTGGAGCTTATTTTAGAGCTCATGTTGAAATTTATAATGATACTGTCTGAGAATTTGTGACTTTTTTGTAAATGTTTTTCTTGTACATTTGAGTGGGGATTTCTTGTGAATTTGAATTTTTTTTAATGGATTTACCACTTTAATCTCAGGGGACAGTCACGTTTTTCTCTTTTAAATCTGTGACACATTGAACGCCCACACACACAAACAACACAGACACATTCAACGGCCACACACACACACACACACACAACACAGACACGGACAACACCAACACGCACAACACACACACACAACACAGACACGGACAACACCAACACGCACAACACACACACACACACACAACACAGACACAGACAACACCAACACGCACAACACACACAAACACACAACACAGACACAGACAACACCAACACGCACAACACACACAAACAACACAGACACGGACAACACCAACACACAAAGCACACACACACACACACACACAACACAGACACGGACAACACCAACACGCACAACACACCCAAACAACACAGACACGGACAACACCAACACACAAATCACACACACCCTAACAACACAGACACGGACAACACCAACATGCGCAACACAGACACGGACAACACCAACACTCACAACACACACAAACAGCACAGACACGGACGACACCAACACACAAAACACACACACACAACACAGACACAGACAACACACAACACAGACACGGACAACACCAACACACAAAACACACACACACACACACAACACGGACAACACCAACACTTACAACACACACCAACAACACAGACATGGACAACACCCACACACCAACAACACACCCAGCTTTTAATGGATTTACCACTTTATTCTCAAGGGACATCCGTAAATTTGTTAGTGGGATTTTTGAGAATTCCCAAGTTTTCTTCTCAGAATAGTGCTCATAGTTTGGTTCATAAAATGGTGATAAGTGTTTATCAAAGCCCAGTGTAACATTCTCAAATATTTTGACTTGAAATCATCACTCAATTATGAAAATAGTTGGAGATTAGTAACTTAATCTATTCATCGTTACAGCTCTCTTATTACATAGATGTGTAAAACTATTTCTTGATGATACATTGCACCTCTACATAAACACGTATGTATTTGTATCTATTTTTGTGATCCACATAGCAATGACTCAGTAATTGAATGGCCTTTTGGATATGTATATTTCTAATGACCTAATTATTGTTTCTATTCCCAAGATGACTGCAAACCAGAAGATGACCTTGAGGGTCATTCTAACAGAGGCAGATATAAGAAAAGTCATCCTAACTACAAGGCCCTCTACAGTCGAAGATTTGATAAGCAAGCTTAAAGAATCACTGGGACTTGATTATAACTTCAGTCTCCAATACCAAGACCCTAAATTCAATAATGAACTATGCAGTCTGACAGATACTGAAGAACTTCCCGAAAAACCAACAGTTAAAAGTCATGCCTGTCCTTGAGCTGGTACCTGTCTCATCTGATGAAGTCTTCAGTGACACACCAAGTACAGCAGATACGGACGTACTCTCACACTCATCTCAGGAGCGACAGAAACAGTGGCCAGAATTTTTTGATATCCCAACCTTTTCTGTTGATGTAGAGTATAGACTTAGGCAAGCAGATCTGCTGTTTATGAGTGAGGGTACATACCTTAAAGTATCAAAAGAACTAAAACATGAGATACTTGAAAGATTGGCAGAGAGCATGTATAGCTACACAGCATACCCAACTGCTGCTCAGTTCGAAAGTGTTGCGGCAGCACTGATAAGCAAGCACCCTTGTCTCCAGGAGCGAGGCTCAACCACTCGCTGTTGTGGTTGGAAAAATAGTCTAAAGCATGAAATGGCTAATTATAGAACAAAGCGTAGGCAATCAGGATGCCTTGATGTTGCAGTAAATGCAGGTAAGCGGGGAAGGCATTCAGCAGGACAACCAGCTAACAAGCGCATCAAGAAGGCAAACAAAGGTGAAATCAACTACTTGCCCAACTTTCCGGATGGATTTGATCAGGCAGCCCTGGAGGGGGCCTGTAAAGACTTGGTTGATGAAATGCAGAAGAGAACACCAAATGGACCTCTTGTGAAACAGAAGATGGATCAGACGTTTGCTTTGAGAAGAAAAGAGGTAGTGGAGTCGGAACCTGCCATAAGCACGATGGTGAAACGCTGGCCTGTCCTTTTCACTGAAGATCAAGTATGTTTAAGAAAGAGAAGATAACAAATAATTATTTTCTATTATTATATAATGTGTCTAGATGTATATTTGTCTTGTCCTCTTTAAGGAAAACATTGGTATTTTTAATTTGGGGCATGATGTTTTTCATTTAAACTAGGGATAGACCGATATGGATTTTTTAGGGCCGATGCTGATACCGATTTTTTTCCATCACCCTTAGCCGATGACCGATTATGGACTGCCGATTTTCTTGAGCCGATATCTGGGGCCGATGCTGCTTTTGCTCCCTCAATTTACATAAAAAAAATGACACAATGATAACAAATATTAACACGGATATTAAAACAAGATGGAAAGTTGAGGTAGAACAGGTAGAATATTATTATTATTATTATACATTCAAATAAAAAAAAGAGTTCAGTGCTCTTAAATCTTCCAGTAATGTCTTATATAAATAATAATAAATATAATAAATAAACAAATATTTAAGCTGAAGCATAAATAAAACAACAACTACTGTACACAGTAGGATTCAACAGCTTTGTTCAACTTAACCACATACTTTCAAATGAAAAAAAGTGCCAGGGAAAAATAAATCCGCGAACCCACGCGCGTATCGGCCGATGCCGATACAAGTAAAAAAACTCAAATATCGGCCCGATATATCGGCTGGCCGATGTATCGGTCGGCCGATGTATCGGTCTATCCTTAATTTAAACATCAACATTTCAAATAATATTAAAAGGACATTCATGGATGTTTTTCAGCACTATCTTGCAGATGGCTTAGCTGCCTTGTATAGTTCAGTTGATCTAAGTTCAGTTTTTTTTTGTTCTCTGTATTTTTCAGGTGTTCATGGAGTTCAGCAGGATTGTGGGCAAGAACCTCAAGCAGGAATTCTATGAGAGTATCGATCAGCACCGTCTTCATCTCCTCGAGTTATTTCAATCCAAGAGAGGGAATGTTGGACAGTTGTTGCGACAGATTTCACTACAGACCAATGTAGGTCCATACACATTATGTACTTGGCATTGTTTTTCACAGGTTTTGTAAAAACATCATATCACAATGCTACTCTATTAGTTGTATAATTCATTCCAAACATTGCTTGGTTTGTTTAAGCTTTCTTATAGATATTTATTTGTTTTTCATTTTAGCTATCTAACTTGTGGTACTGTGTTTAATTCCCAAAAGACTACAGGGCCAACTGCGATCCGGACACAGGTGCTCAGAGGGCTTCCTATCATCCTTGGGGACAACCCCACAAACTTCTTCAAAGTAGGCTTTGTAAGTAAGCTCTTGCTTTCTTATAATTTTCACCATTATTTATTTTTCACCATGGCACTCTTATATTGATTAAAGTTGTTTTTCAAATGAGAAATCTAATGTAATGATTATGCTCTTCTGGTATTCTTTATTAAGGAATCTGATGATGATGATTCTTTTCGTGACCTTGACATTGGGATACTTCTCATTGAGCGTGAAGGTGCTGTGCTCACATCTTCCCAGCATCTCAGTCCAGCCTCATTGAAAATCATCATTGAGGGAGAAGTCGTGATGGACAACATTCAAGATCTGCCAAAAGCAATGTGCATTCTGTTTGGACTCACATATGCACTCCATCTTAACTACCCCAAGACTATGAAGCTCACATTTCAGTTCATCCAACAGGTATTGCTCTCGTTAGGCCACACTGACCTAAAGCCGAAGCTACAGACTTTGAAAAATCAGCTCGCAATGTAAAGAGATGTCAAGTCTACTGTAAGAAGCTGTTGACTATTTTTTTACTTTCTGACCTGTGGGGTAAACCTTTTTATTTTCTGTAAAACAAACGGACAAACAGACACACGTAAAACGCAGACACACACATGCACACACACAACAGACACATTCAACACCCATACACAATACACACAAACAACACAGACACATACAACACTCACAACACACACAAACAACACTGACACACATACACACCTACACACACTGTGCTGTAGAAAGCATGCTGAAGGATGTGACTTGTGTCAAAATTAAAACTGAGAGGAGTTGTAGCAGAAAGATAGTTCTTCATCAGTCTATGTAGATGGAATTAGATATTGTTCTGATATGACAGTCTGTTGGTTCATGCTCTGGCCTCCCTTCATTTAGGCAGATGAAACATCCTGTTTGTTTGCAGTTTCTTGTACATTTGAGTGGGGGTTTCTTGTGAATTGTGTTTTGTTTATAGATTTACCACTTTTATCTCAGGGGACATGTATGTTTTTTTCTTGTAAATTTGTGATACATTCAACACCCATACACACAACACAGACAAGTTCAAATAAACACAAGAAGTTTGTGCTCTAGAGAAAGGATCAACACTCAGTGAAAAACCTAAGCCCTATGATAAGCTAATATGGCAAGGCTTAACTATACAAACCAATGAGCAGTGATAACTAGCATGTCTTTGGGGTCATCGGGTGGGAACCTCCTTTCACCAGTGTTTCATCTAGTTGGTCCCACGACACCTCCAGGAGGCTAGACAGTGATCTCTGGCGTCCCAGAGACACTCCCCTAATGCCAGGTCTCACTGCTCCCCTCCCTGCACCAACCCAATAACCTCCTTTACCTTACTTACACATGGCTTTCTCAGCCCAAACAGCACTGTCACCTTCAACCAAACCCAGGCTCCGTACATGCGAGCTCTAGGTAGAAGCAGGGCTGATACTACCTTTCCTAGCACATTCACCACACTCTATTTCACACGCTACATAGCATAACTACAATATAAGCTAAAGTTAAAGGAGCTAACTGGACTTACAGGATCAGCAAGCACACTCACCTTGCCGCATGGCCTCAAACAAAATGGATTCAAATAGGCCACTCCCACACTTAAATACTTCCTCTTCATGGATTTCCTCCTGAGAGGAAGTGGATCTCTCCACCTGATCTCAAGGAGTTATGTGCCCTGGTTAGTAGTTCCCCCTGCTGGCCCCCAACTAACATTACTTCTTCTCTTATAGATAAACTGGCTACATTTAATTGCTTCATCTGACATTTCCCTCACTGTCTTCCTCAAACTCTGTCCCCGCACTCCGAGTTCGGCGAGACAGCTGATCTTGCTATGAATCCCCTACACCCCACTTCCACTGGACAAATCCTAGTCTTCCATCCTCGCTGCTCAGCTTCTGCTCCTAAGTCTGCATAGCTAAGCTTTTTTCTTTCATAGGCTTCTTCCACTGAGTCTTCCCAAGGAACTGTCAGCTCAATGAAATAAACTATCCGTTGACTCACTGACCACAACACTAAATCAGGCCTCTGCCTGGTACACTATTCCTATATATAACTATTTCCTGGGGAACAACAAGCTTTCCCCCTAAATCTACTTGCAAAACAAACAACACAGACATGGACAACACCCACACACACAACACAGACACATACAACACCCACACACACAACACAGACACGGACAACGCCCACACACACAACACAGACACATACAACACCCACACACACAACACAGACACATACAACACCCACACACACACCACAGACACAGACAACACCCACACACACAAACAACACAGACACGTACAACACACACAACACACACAAACACATACAACGCCCACACACATAATTGTTTCAATGATTTGAAATGACGTTTTTCAGATGAATCATTTCAGGTTGTACATGTTAATGCTGACCTGATGTTAAGTTTGTCATAACAAGATTGGCTGTGTTTTGCCATTTTTCTTAAAAATAAAATGCATTGGAGCATTTAGAGGTGTTTATTTTTTCCATCCAATTTAATTGAAGCAATGTTTTATACCATATTTAAAAAATTATTAAGTATAAAGTTAATTAATGATGAGTAGTAATAACAAGTCATAATAGCTAGTTTTATCTAATGATTTTGAGTACACACTACTAATAAATATAAATACTAAACTTAAGGTTCCATGTTAATACAACTCCACATATTTAGTATCAGCTTGTGTAAAAAATTAAGGTTCCATGTTAATACAACTCCACATATTTAGTTTCAGCTTGTGTAAAAACTAAAGTGGTATAGGGCAACGGGTTTCCACGCAATTTGTGAATAAAGTCAACTAATTCAGGAGTTGTACACGCTGGTGTGGGAAGAGGAGGGGGTGTTTGTCTCAGCCAGCAGCTAAGTTTTTTAAGATAAGTGTCAAACTAAGTTAGTCTACATACAGACAGCTGTCATTTGAGCTTATTAGTAACAATACGCTATCAGCTGAACTAGTGTGCTGTCCTTGTGTAAAACATAACGTTAGTGACGATGGATGAGAGACTGTGGACGGAGCATATTGAATATCACTGTCTACATGTTTACATGTTTATGCTTACTGAACATGTGTATTGATAAAGTATTGGCTTTATTCAATGTCACTTACAGTAACGAGTGTACCTGTTGTCAACTCGAGTCATTTTCGAGTTATCTTCACTTTGTTTCCACTGCAGCCGCTTGGCTGTTCACCGGTTACTGTGTCGCATCGGTGTATGTGTGGATGTGTGTGTATGTGGAGGAGTGCAGCGCCAGCACAGCAGAACCAATACCATTAGCGCTTATCAATACTATGGTCTTTGATAATTTAGCCCCGGGACTAATTTAGTACCGGGTTTCGTTACCCATCCTTAATCAAAACACAAACGAAGGGAAGCTTGTAGAAATGAAATAAAGTTTGCAGTGGCTGCCCCTGCCATGAAGTGCAGAACGCTGCAAGTGTGTGTTCCACCGATCACAGTTCTTCATCAAACAGCCAAGCCCCTCAAGAATTCTGGGTAATCTGAAAAGTCCTACCCCCATACAAGGTACTTTTTTCCAGGGTAAGTTTGGGGTTGAGGGAAAGTTTTTTACCTGGGTAATTTCAGTGGAAACGCGCAGAGGTTTTTCAAAATCCCGGGTAAATGATAAAAGTTCCTGCGTTGGAAAAGGGGCTATTGTGACTGTTTCTGTGGATTTTAATCTTGGTCTTTCAAGAAGCTTTAAAACAAAAAACCTGACAATCCTTTTCTATTTCCCCTTTGAACTGCTTGAATGTACTTGTGGACTTCCTGGTCTTTGTTGGATCCACAGGAAGTTAAGAAAATGTTTTCAGGTTAATGTGTACCTCGTCTTCAACCCTGAAGACCAATGAATAAACAAATAAAAGCATTTATAAATCCGAATTTTACGCTTTGAAATAACATGTAAGTGTTAATGTTTGGAAATAAGATACTAAAAAGGATAACAGCACTTTAACCCTATGGGCCCTAGGCGTTTTTGGGGTATTTTTACTGCCTTTACTTTTAAGCTCATATCACAGTCATTATAAAGGCTACATACACATGCTATATCTTGTTTTTTTTCAGGACAATCTGGGCTAACCAGATTTGCCATCATTTCATGTCCTACTATGTGCCTGTATTTTATATTAATTTTTATATCAATGAAAAAAACAAATCCCTGTTACTAAATTCTTACATTTTTACATGTATCTCAGCATAGCAAGTTGGAAGTTGACATATTCTGCCATATATGAAGAGGGGAGACTCTCTGGAATCTAGTAATGTAAGAACCATGATGGTGGGACATTCTGTCACTTCACAGCTGTCCAAAAGATGTGGTTTGTGCCAGGCAGACATAATTGCCAGTATTTTTTCATTATTGCAAGAAATTCCATTGACTCATTCACAAGTCACAAATGTGTTTTATCTGAAAGAAACATGCAAAATTTACATCTAAGATAATAGAAAAATAGTAATAATATTATTCCTCACGATATGAAGTGAGTGATAACAAGATCTGTATAATGGATTGTAAAGAAATTCGTCAGGTTTTTATTTTTGTGGACAACTGATCTGTGTGTACAGCATGATGGGATGACAGCACAATGATGTGTTTGGTATCATTGGAAAGCTCCGGTCCTGCACTTTCATGTGATATGCGTGGCATTTCTGCATTCTCGAGTAATCCATCCAAGAGTAATGTGTGTGCAAAGCTGTATGAAATCTTTGTTATACATAATTTTAGCGTAGCTTTATCATTTTTTTTCCTTGTGAAAACATTGAACTACTGACAAGTGGTCTTGTCGGAAAGCTGTGGTTCCGCTTCCATATCAAGTGATATGCATGGCTTCTTGCTATGGCGAATAATTGCGGAGAAAATCCATAGAGAAGAACAAGTGTGAATTTGGATGCACTTTGCGTCACCTCCTGGACAGTGCTGAGGTGCCCTAGAGCAAGGCACTGAACCATTGACCAATGACTGACCAAGGCAGCCCCCTCACTCTGACATCTCTCCACTTTGTGCATGTATAGGTCCTGTTTGTGCATGTGTGTGTCTTTCGGACCTGTGTGTTAATGACAAAAAGATGTTTTCAGTCAAGAAAATCCCACAAAGGCAAAAAGTAAAATGAGTTATGACAGGATGTCTGAACTCAGCACAGTCTCTGTGGGTTAAGTTTGATACTGAGGAAAATATAAACATTGTTATTAAGATGTCTTCATTTCCCACCAAACAAACTACCTTCAAAGAGAGATTTGCAAGGAGAAGTAGATTCTGAACTGGATTCAGATTTGATAAAATCCCTATGTTTGAGTGCAGGTTAGTTTTGAGTTGAAACGTTTCTTTGGTGATGTTCATATCCTTTAGGTTTTTGTGTCTGTTCTTTGTTTGGAGATGTTTGTGTTGAAGGTTATTATCTGGACATGTTTAGTTTAATGAGGTAAATTCAGATAAACAGTTCACCCCTCTTTAATTCTCAGGAGTATCTAAACTCTTCTTAAACTCTTCTAGCTGGAAAATAACTGCGTATATTTCTGGCACTGGCGCTCCCGGCGGGATTTGAACGCCTAGCCTGACAGTGTGAGTGCCTTGCTCCACCAAAGGAGTTCAACCCTCATATTACTGTGCAGTTTGTTAACCTGTGAGTGGAGATGTACTTTAATCTCAGGTGTGACTCCTCTGAAGTTTGATGATGATGATGTAATATGTATGAGCAGTATGTAAATGCAATGACGAGCTCAGACAGACGCTGCAGAACGTGACTCCACTTCTCGTTAATGGACTAAGGAATAGAGAGGAGATGAAACAGAGAAAATATTCAGACAGGGAGGGAAGATGTTGGACCAGACAGACACACAGACACTTAAACAGAGTCAAGAAGGAAATGGAACATCAGGAACTGAAATACAAAAGACTGAAATAAAAAGACTCAAACCTCTGTACAGAGACAAATGTGAAATGTTAAATTTAGTGCGTTTTAGTAACAGTGCATGAACAGACTTTTTTTGCTTTTATGTCTTTATAATAACATCATTACTAAGTTGTGAATAAATAGTTAATTGTTTTACTGTTAATGACGCAATTAATTATGGTAATTATTATTAATTATTTATGCCATCATTTGTTTGGCACATTTCTACACACGCACACCTACAGCCAGTCTCTGAAGTGTGTGTTTAATGCACACACAGGATTGTGTGAAGACAGTTATCTTGATGAGTGTGAGGTCTTGCTGAGTTGCTTGAACATCATTAGCATATTAACATAAGTCAGACCCTCCTCTGACTTCCTGTTAGACTCAGTGAGAACTACATACCTTTAAGGGATTTTTTTGTTTGCATTTGCACTACCAATAGAAACACTGAAGTGATGTAGGCCAGCTCCCAAAGATTCTTATATTTTGCTTTAATGAGTCGAAATCATGTTCGCAAAGTTGCTCAGTAATGCCTAGAATTCACTGCTGGGCCCTTTATCTGTGTTTTCTTTGATTTTTTTGTTGCCTTTTTGACACTTTGTCACACCCCTCAGCAAGTGACACAGATGCCAAAGGCTCCCTTTATCGCTTTATGAGACATGCCAGGCTTTCAGCTTACTCCAGTGTAAACCCATCCATGGCACTTCGTGACGCTGAGAGCTACCGATGTAAAATAAAAAGTGTGAAAAGATGGGAGGTGGATGGCCAAACAAAAATGGACTGCCACCCAAGAGACCACAGTTTGTGCCCCATGGAAAACCAAAAGTCACCGTTGTTTAAAGGAGCTATATGTAAGAAATCTAAAGCAAATAGTCATAAAATCCTCCTAATATGTCACAGAGACTAAGGAATAATGTTCATATAACATACTGATCTCACCAACAACAATAGTACAGCCAGAATATTCGCATTTAAAAAAAATTTTAGGGTCCACAAATCATGTTTATGTTTTGAATTTGTGTTTTGGTCTGTTGCGCCACCCACCGCCGTCTACCAGTCACACAGCCAGTAGAGTCTCAGCATCAGTTACAGTTACGACTGAGCTACAGCAGCACGGCAAGCAGCATTAGCAGTGTCCCAGTACATAGCATTAACAGTCTCCTCAGCTGTATCCCGGCAGCAGCGTTAACAGTGTCCCGGTACATAGCATTAGCAGTCTCCTCAGCTGTATCCCGGCAGCAGCGTTAGCAGCAGAGAAGCCGGACTTGCTCGAACGGTCCGCTGGAAAACCGAAGATCAAGGACGCGGCGACGCGGCCCTGCCACGGCAGCCGCCCGTGGGCAAACAAATCAGTCTCCAGCGTGCCGCTGTCCAGCAGCCTCGAATCTGTAGGGGAGGGGGGGGCAGACACGACTCGCGGCAGTATTTTGAATTTGAGTGCAGTAACTGTTTTGGCCACATTCTTACATACAGCGCCTTTAATTGATGCGTCACGTAATTTACATACAGTTACATTACATTACAGTTACAATTCGTCACTCATGTGACAAATTTATGACACATAACTGGTACGTGACAAACATACTTATTTCAAATCATGCTTTTTATAAACCCAACCAAGCAGTTTTGTTTGCCTAAGCCTAACCATGACTGTTCCACAACATTAATCACGTCATGTGTTTCAGCTGTGTGTCATATAAAGACGCAAAAAGGTGCCCTGTGTGTTGTTATCAGACACCAAGAGGCTTGACAAAGTGTCATTGTTTGATGACCTAGGAATAAGAACAGGTTGTACATATATATTATGTATTGTGTTTACATGGCTAATGGTGGTTGCCGGTATTGCACTGGCCATCGTGTTTGACCAAATACTGTACACTAAGGGTGCTTTCACACCTGCCCTGTCTAGTTCGGTTTAATCCAACTTAAATTTGTTTGCCCTCTAAGTGTGCTTCATTTGGACAGGTGTGAACACAGCAATCGCCCTCAGGTGTGAACCAAAACAATCGGACTGAGACCTTCGTGAAGAGGTGGTTACAAATGAACTCTGATGTGATTAGTTTGTGGTGAGAACGTGATCCAACTTTGATCTGATCCAACTGCAATTGCATTACATATTGCTTGGGTTAAACATGAGCATGTTACAGTCCTGGAGGATTATTAATGTGTGCCTCCTCCTGTACTGCCCTAATATGCACCACATCATTGTTTTTGGAGCCGCGCATCACTTTCAAACTGTATGGTTTGCCTAAAATGAACAATGCAAGCAATATAGTCCACGATGACCCGCGCAAAAATTAACCCAAGTAGTTGTTCCTGCATTGTGACATTAGAAAGTGTTGCATTTATTTTGCAAGTGCAGCCTACTCTTCTTCCATGTTCTGTTTACTTGCTGGATTTTTCCCGCATGGAAATTCTGACTAATCAAGAGCAGCTTTCTCTCTGAGGCTGATCTCTCGCTGAGCATGTAGCAGGAAGAAGAAACATGGCGTGTCCTTTTGTGGATTAAGTCGTGGACATTAAGGCACAGTTTATTCAGAGGCTGTTGCCTAAGGAGATGGTGATTAGACCCTGTTTGGATGTCTCCCCAGAGGAGTGTCTATATGAAAGATACAATTTCATCTCACACTCTACAATTTATCAATCCCTTCCACCTACATATATCAAATATCACACATTGTGGATTTACATCATCATTGGAGCAAATTTTATGCATTTCCCTTTGATTCTTCGACAACATCAGAGACACTGAACACATCAGCAAGGCACGGTTTGTCAGGCCGTAAGAAAAGTGACTCTGGCTCTGAAAAGACTTTTGCCCATTTTAGTGGTTTTTAGTGGTTCAATTAACCTCAGCCTTATATTGACAGAATGACATAAGTATAAGCAAAACTTTTACCAGTCTGTACAATATCTTTGTGTTTGATTTTGAGTTGCTGCTGTTGGGATTCACATGACCACAGACATCATTTGCTAAAATCTAAACGGGACTTTTGAAGGCTTTTTCCTCTACATGCTCTTTGTCTTCAAACAAAGAGAGCTATGTGACACCCATCTCCACAGGAGGTCTCACCTCACACCTCAGTGAGACTCAAGTCCCAAAACTTGATTGGACAGGACCTTTACAGTGACATGTGACTCTGATGTCACAGGCATCTGTAGAAGATCTGCTCCCTTCAATCCTGCTCTCTTACTCAGGAACTGTGGAGCAGCCCACACCTCTTGCCGGCTGGGCCTGGAACAGCCCAGAGGCCCAGACCCTTGCTCCATAGCCCCAAACCACTAAAGGGAGGGCAATTGATCACAGACTCTCTAACCTGACCCAGAAAGTTAGAGGTGCAAGCACAAGGTTTGCAACTAGCTCTCCAGCAACAAAGAGAACCAAGTGAGTTAGCACCCAGTGTCTAACTCTGCTAAACCGTGAGTGACCAGCTTCCTCGGAGTTTCACCTCTGGAACAAAGGACACAACAAAGACTGCAGCTGGAACCACCTTCCCAGCCTTCTTTTGCCGGCTTACAAAGCAGCACACCACCAAGTGACTCTTTCTCCCATCCACTCAAGGATCGGTAATGTAACAATTGGGCATAGTTTATCACAACTTTACAGGCTAAGCAAGACTGTTTTACTTGTTGGATGTGATTTAATGCTGTCATTGAGTTATTGTTGTGATAGTTTGTAGTTAGGTCATTGGTTAGTTGGCTTCGCCAAAGCTAAGTGTTTAGTTTGGTAATACTGTTCACAAACAGATTCTTGCACACAACTAAACAATCTCTGCACTAATTCAGACCGTTTGCAACACAAATCACATTCACATAGACTCATTAACAAATAGGCTTTCAACAGAGCTACACCCAAACAGGCATTTCAAAGTTCCCGCTTCTTTTCCTTTGTCTTTGTCCTGACCACACGGTCAGACAAACACCTCCCCTGATTTGAAGCCAGCTTTGATTCGACCATTTGTAGTCCTCTGTTGTCAGCCATTTTGTTTTGTAGACCAAACAGCTCTTTGATCACCACACCCACCTTTGTCTTTCTCTTCTTTCTCTCTCTCTCTCTCTCACACACACACACACACACAAACACACGCAAGCACGCACACACACACAAAGCTTGTATACAGTTAGTTAGAATTTGTGTGTTTTAGTTTGCTTTGCTACTTTGTGAATAAATATAATTCTTTGGAATCATACCTGCTGTCTGTTTAATGTTGCACAAGAGTGAATGAATAGTCAAACTCTGCTGAATCAAGAACTCCGTGATCCTTCAGGCGTTACTGTCAATTTTGGTTTTGTCATTAATTTAATTGTTGATCAAAACTCGAAATTAATAGTTTAGTGTATTTTATGAGACTGATATCTTTAAATGGCTATCATTTTTCCCTTTACGGGAATGGTGCCCCATGAGGTGATTTAATGTTAATTAAGTCACATTATTTAACATGATTATTAATTATTATTAATAATTATTAATTATTTCCGATAGCCAATTAAATCCCTACATATTTGGTGCCCCTTGGTGAGACCTAATATATTGATCCCAACATATTTGGTGCCGCCGTGTGAGACCTAAAATTATGTTCCCAAAATATATATGTTGATCCCAACATATTTGATGCCCCTTGGTGAGGCCTAATATGTTGATCCCAACACTGCCAAGTGGGGTTGGGCCCCATCAAATTACAGCTGAATAAGAGGATCAATCAATTTCAATTTTCAATTTTATTTATAAAGCCCAATATCACAAATCGCAATTTGCCTCACAGGGCTTTACAGCATACGACATCCCTCTGTCCTTATGACCCTCACAGAGGATAAGGAAAAACTCCCCCAAAAAAACCCTTTAACGGGGAAAAAAAAAACGGTAGAAACCTCACGAAGAGCAACTGAGGAGGGCTCCCTCTTCCAGGACGGACAGACGTGCAATAGATGTCGTACAGAACAGATCAGCATAATAAATTAACAGTAATCCGCATGACACAATGAGACAGAGAGAGAGAGAGAGAGAGAGAGAGAGAGAGAGAGAGAGAGAGAGATGCAGGAAATGACAGTAGCTTACAACAACATTATTTAAAGTAATAATATTATAGTTATAGTTCTGGCTACTGTGGTACAATATGTTGAAAGTATGTATTAATATCTGGCAGTATACATGTGTGACAATGGTCATAAGTGTATAATAACAGTAGAAGTATGACTAATGACTAATGATGGCAGCAGCAGCAGGAGGCATCTGGCAGGACCACGGCAGCAGCACAACCACACACGTCACGCTGTCCAGGCACCACTGCGATATGAGTTAATCTGAGAGACAGTGGAGCACAAAGGCTCCGGAGAAGAAGCTGAGTTAGTGACATCCAGAATGGCTGAGTTAGCAAGAGGCAGTAATAGAATACGAGAGAGAGAGAGAGAGAGAGAGAGAGAGAGAGAGAGAGAGAGAGAGAGAGAGAGAAGGAGAGAAGGTGCCCGGTGTATTATAGGGGGGTCCTCCGGCAGACTAGGCCTAAGTCAGCCTAACTAGGGGCTGGTACAGGGCTAGCCTGAGCCAGCCCTAACTATAAGCTTTATCAAAGAGGAAAGTCTTAAGTCTAGTCTTAAATGTGGAGACGGTGTCTGCCTCCCGGACCGTAACAGGAAGATGATTCCACAGAAGAGGAGCCTGATAGCTGAAGGCTCTGGCTCCTGATCTACTTTTGGAGACTTTAGGGACCACGAGTAACCCTGCGTTCTCAGAGCGCAGTGTTCTGGTGGGATAATATGGCACTATGAGCTCTCTAAGATATGACGGAGCTTGACCATTTAGAGCTTTATAAGTTAACAGTAGGATTTTAAATTCAATTCTGGATTTTACAGGGAGCCAGTGCAGCGAAACTAAAACAGGAGAAATATGATCTTGTTTCTTAGTTCCTGTTAGTACACGTGCTGCTGCATTCTGAATTAGCTGGAGAGTTTTTAAGGACTTACTAGAGCTGCCTGATAATAGAGAGTTACAGTAATCCAGCCTTGAGGTAACAAAAGCGTGGACCAATTTTTCTGCATCTTTTCGGGTCAGGATAGGCCTAATTTTCGCAATATTACGCAGATGAAAAAATGCAGTCCGTTAGGTTTGTTTTAAATGAGAAATAAAAGACAAATCTTGATCAAATATTACTCCGAGGTTTCTTACGGTATCTAGAGAAACTATGTCATCAGATAAAGAGTCTCTGAGTTGTTTGGGGCCAAGAACAATAACTTCAGTTTTGTCTGAATTTAACATCAGGAAATTGGTGCTCATCCAAGTTTTTATGTCCAAGTTATGGAGTTTAGTTAATTGATTACTTTATTCTGGCTTCATAGATAAATACAACTGAGTATCATCCGCATAACAATGGAAATTTATAGAGTGATTTCTAATGATGTTACCTAAAGGAAGCATATATAGAGTAAATAGGATTGGTCCGAGCACAGAACCTTGCGGAACTCCAAAACAAACTTTGGTACGTAAGGATGATTCATTATGTACGTCAACAAACTGAAAACGATCAGATAAATAAGATTTAAACCAGCTTAGTGCAGAACCTTTTAGGCCAATTAAGTGATCCAGTCTCTGCAGTAGAATTTGATGGTCAATAGTGTCAAACGCCGCACTAAGATCTAATAAAACAAGTACAGAGACGAGTCCTTTGAAGCAATCAGAAGGTCATTTGTAATTTTAACTAGTGCTGTCTCAGTGCTATGATGCACTCTAAATCCTGACTGAAATTCCTCAAATAAATTATTATCATGGAGAAAATCACACAGCTGGTCTGCGGCTACTTTTTCAAGGATCTTTGACATAAAGGGAAGATTAGATATTGGTCTATAGTTGGCTAACACCTCTGGATCCAGGGTGGGCTTTTTTAGTAGAGGTTTAATTACAGCTACCTTAAAAGACTGTGGTACATAGCCTGTTAATAAGGATATATTGATCATATCTAATATATGAGTGTTAACTAAAGGTAAGACCTCCTTAAGTAGCCTAGTTGGGATGGGGTCTAAGAGACACGTTGATGATTTAGATGAAGAAATCACTGCTGTCAATTCTTGAAGAGAAATTGGAGAGAAGCAATCTAAATATATATTAGGTTTTACAGGTGTGTTTGAGGTTAGATAGGTAATATCTGAGGACAGGAGGTCATGAATTTTGCCTCTAATAGTTAGAATTTTGTCATTAAAAAAGCTCATAAAATCATTACTGCTAAGGGCTAAAGGAATACAAGGCTCAATAGAGCTTTGACTCTCAGTCAGCCTGGCTACAGTGCTGAAAAGAAACCTGGGGTTGTTCTTATTGTCTTCTATTAATGCTGAGTAATAGTTTGCTCTGGCATTGCGGAGGCCCCTCTTATAAGTTTTGAGACTGTCTGTCCAGATTAAACGAGATTCTTCCAGTTTGGTTAATCGCCAATTCCTTTCAAATTTTCGCAATATTTGTTTTAACTTACAGGTTTGAGAGTTAAACCAAGGAGCGAACTTTCTTTGCTTTTTTAACTTCTTTTTAAGAGGAGCTACAGAGTCAAGTGTTGTTCGCAGCGAGCCTATGGCGCTGTCGACAAAATGATCAAAGTCGGTACAGGAAACCTCTGTTACTGAAGGACTTGGTATTGAATTTAACGACGGAGTAATCTTTTCCTTAAATTTTGCGACAGCACTATCTGATAAACATCTAGTATAGTAACTGTTGCTGAGTGGCGTGTAATCGAGTAAAAAGAAATCAAAAGTAATCAGATAATGATCCGATAGCGAGGGATTCTGTGGAAAGACTTTTAGGTTATCAATTTCAATTCCATACGTCAGAACTAGATCAAGGGTATGGTTAAAACGAGTGGGTTCATGTACACCCTGATTGAAGCCAATGGAGTCTAATAATGAGATAAACGCGGTAGCCAGGGAGTCATTATCAACGTCGACATGAATGTTAAAATCGCCTACAATAATAACTTTATCTGATTTAAGAACTAAACTGGATAAAAACTCTAAGAATTCAGATACAAATTCAGAATACGGGCCAGGAGCACGGTACACTATAACAAATAAAAGTGGCTGCGAGGTTTTCCAGGTCGGATGTAAAAGACTAAGAACGAGGCTTTCAAATGAATTATAATCTAGTTTAGGTTTAGGGCTGATTAACAGACTAGAGTTAAAAATGGCTGCAACTCCCCCTCCTCGGCCACGGCCTCGAGGAATGTGGGTATTATTATGACTGGGAGGAGTGGATTCATTTAGACTAACATATTCATCTGGACACAGCCAGGTTTCAGTGAGACTGAGTAAATCAATATGATTATCTGATATTAATTCGTTGACTAACACTGCTTTAGACGATAGAGACCTGGATACAGCAAATTATTATCTGCTTTTAGCTCTGCTTTCTGCGACTGAAAATCATGTTATTTTCACTCCATTAATGATGTCTGTTGGTGCTCACCATGAACGAGCTTCCCTCAGGCTGAACATTGTCAGAGTTGATTGAGCTAATTCTGATCAGCTGTTCTGGAACCGAAAACTCAGAGTTTCTCAGCTCAGGCTCAGTCAACTCGGAGATTGGGATTAGGCTCAGAGTTTGTTGAGCCTGCTTTCTGAAATAGGGCCCAGGGGTCCATTTCAGAAAGGAGGTTCAACAAACTCTGAGCCTAACCCCGAACTCTGAGTTGAGTAACTCTGAGATGGGAAACTCTGGGTTACGGGTTTCAGAACAGGTGATTTCAATCGGTTCAATCAACACAGAGTTTGTTCACTTTGAGTTAAGCGCGTACACCACGACTTTAAAAAGCCGTCATCAATGGAGCCCCGATACCACGATTCACCATGGCAACAAGCTACAAGAAAACGAATTTGAAGCTGTTTTCAGGAAGAAGAGTAACACGGCTGCTGCAGCGAAGGAAGGGGAGTCAGTATGGGAGAAAATTACTGCTCGAGTCAATGCGTAAGTTTAAATTTATTTTATACATTTATGCAATCACAATAATATTAGGCTACAGATGCAAACAGGTGGAATGGTGTTAAAGCTAAAATTTATTTAACTTAGATGCAATCCCACCTAATTATTTTTCAAGTGAAAATGGTCTAAAAACAATTAGTTACTTTTAGGTGTGATTTGTTTTGACTAGAAATAAGACATTTTGACTAGAAATAAGACACATATTCTTGGTATGATTTTGAGTTTTTGCAGTGTGATGCAGTCTGACATTTTGAGACAGTCAATCTACCTGCACATTAATGCTGTGAATGGACTTCATATTCACATAGTCTCCTTCATTTTGTGAAGGAGCAATGATGGGAATGTGGGTTCCATCAGTGCACCCTATCACACCGGGAAATCCTAAAAGAAATTAAAGCTGCAAGCAGCTGTGATCGGCCCTCGCTCTCCCACGCCACCGCGGGGGGCCAGCAGCACGCATCACTGAAGCGGTTATGTGCAAACTCAGAGTAAGTTAACCCTGACGTGGTGTGACGTTTCATCTTCCTACTCCAAAAAAAACCCCTATGGGGAGGGGTTTTTGAAAATTCAAGGGGGCACTAGGCATTTTGTCCCCCCCCATGAGCAACACCCCTATCAGATGTAAGAGCTCGCCATTCTTGACCTGTGTATCAATTTTGTGAGGATATGAGGTCGCTGAAGCCATCAAAAAGCCAAACATATTTGGTGGCGAGGACGGCGCCATAGCGGCCACACCCCTTGACATAGAGAAAAGCTTTTAATAACAGTTGATCAGCATGGTCTCAGGGGCTGAGGCTGCCGAGCAACCAGGGGCGGGGAAATCCAGAGCAGGCATGGATTGGTGGTGTAAATGTGGGGCTTACTGGCCACTTTATTAGGTACACCTGTGCAATCTAATACAAGTCAATACAACAGCTCTGCCACACATTCTACGTTTACAAAGCTTTTACATTTTCAGCTTTTGTCAGAAAGGTGATTATTCTACTTTATTATTGAGGTTGTAGTGGGTGGTGTTGGTTTACTGGACTGCAATATATTTGTGTTCCTAATATTTTGTCCCCCTCAATTAGACAACATTAGGAGGCCACCCCAGTACCCCACCACCATTCACTATGACCTCAATAATAAACAAAGTAGAATCACCACTTTCTAGACAATGTCAACAATAACCGTAAATTTATAAGCTTCAGGGAAAAAATCATGGTACAGTCGTTCTACTGGATTGCATTAGATTAGACAGGTGTACACAAAGTGGCCAGTGACTGTATGTTACATACATACAGTATTTCCTCAAATAGTAGCCGGGGCTACTATTAACAAAAAAAAAAAATAGTTTGGGACCAGGCTACAAATAGGGGCAGGCTACTATATGAAGGAGGCTTTAATAAAAAAAAATGTACAAAAAAAAATCCCAGCCAAATTTGAAAATAATACTGTATTTTTTTAATTTAAATAGCAGAAATATTTATGTAAACTTGTCTTTACAGTGTAATGAATATTTTCTATATAGTATTACAAAGAAAGTACTGTATTATTTATAGTAACAACATTTACATTAACAGTAAAAATAGTTTTTGGTGTTTTTGTAAATCACCAATATTTATTATTTACTACACCACAGTGTACTAGTTGTCCTGCCTTGAAACAGTGAATCATCTCATCCTCTGTCCCATCTGCAGCCACCGTGATGCCACACACCTTACAAGACAACATGCCACAAATTAATTTTAAAAGTAGGCTACATTCATAATAATGACTTTTTATCTCACATTTTTGATTAGGAATGACAATTTCTTTTTTTCCATTACTGGCGAAAATGGGCTTCCATAGATAAAGATGGTTACACACCCTAAGAAGGCGTCATATGCCAGCTGTTTTCACTTGCCACACAATAAATAGAACATAAGTCTTTAAGCTGGTTAATATTTTCTCCATCAGCTATCATTCTAAACAAGACTGTTGCCATACATATAACATGAATCTACCTACACATTATTTACATATTTAACAATGTCAAAAACAACACAGAAGACCCAAAGCAACCACATTGACTACATCTCCCAGAAAGCCAAGCGCTCTGGGAGCATGCGCGAAGCAGTCTCTAGACGGCAGCGGACATGTGAAGACACCGCCTGTGTTTACATGGGGCACTAGCCTTGAACTAAGACGTTCATTGCATAAACATCTTGAAAACGAACCCCGTTTTTCATTTGGGGGTTCCCGGTCTCGACCAATTCACGTCTCCATAAACGTTCAAATCAAACATGTAATGTACTAACCGCATAGTCACAGATTTCACACTTACTACCAATGTGCAATACACCTCCCAACCGCTAAAGTGGCGCTGTGGCGCAGTAGAAAGCCGGTGCACTCATTCATTGCAGGACGAAGAAGGGGTGAGGAAAATTTCAAGACATCCCGAGATAAAATGCATGGTTATTGAACAATAACGGATATACAAACACACGGCAATCCCCGTACACCTGCACGTGCACGAAACACAACACAATGCTCTACAACAGACCACGGAGTCAAACATTAGTCCACATTAGCTCAGCGAGTGTTCATCCACCGGCATGTCTCGGCTAACATCGACCGCCGAGAATGCTCCCGGGAGTTAGCCGAGTGCTAACCGAGTGAGATGCGCTATACACACATTAGAGGCTGAACGCTTATAACGCTAATAAATCACAAATTATAAGTTACCTAAAGCACGCCGGGATAGCGTGGTGAACGTCAACACACAACATATATTAATAATTCAGCCATTGTTAGCAAGCTGTTAGCAGCTAGCAGTTGTTACTCTAACGTTACTTACCAACGGGTTATGATCTCCTGCCGAAGGTCTGAATACAATGAGCTTTGCTCCTCTGTGTCTGTAGCTCTCTCTACTCGTGATGTCGTCATCTTGGGAGAAGTGAGCACTGCAGACCCGATGGTCTGCAAGGCGCAGCGTGTGGACAGGAGTGTTAGCATCCATTTGTAGCACAACTAAGTTAGCCACAACTTCAGCATCTTGCCATCTGACAAAGGCAGCCTGTAGAAAGCTGTAACATTACGGGGTGTTGCGCGACATCCTGTTCTTGCGTTCGGGAAAAAGGCCCGTTTATTTGAGCACTCCAAAAACTCCAGTAACACTCCAGGGGGTAGCACGTAAAATACTCCGTCCCAAGCTCTGACTGTCTAGCGTAACACACACACTCCATACACACATACACGCTTACACTACCAAGCGGGCTGCAACACTGACTGACAGCTGACTCCAGTCAATGGAGCCGCGTTAGCTACTGTTAGCATGACCCCGGCTCAATTAGAGATCGGTATCCCCACGTTTTAAGTAGGTGACAATTCAAATAGCTGGCTCACATCAGATGGCGAGTGGCCTTCGTATGGCCTTAAAACGCTACACATTAGATAATGGTATATTTACATTTTGATGCGAAAGCTGTGCTACCAACCGCCATGTAGATACAGCGCAACGGATCATAATCTGAAAGCCACGCCCCCAAAGGGGAATCGTTTCAGATCCAGGGGCGGAGTCATGAGATTTGGAAATTTACTTCCATTCACACTAATTAGACTGCCACCAGAGCGCCACCTATTGGCCGATTTGCACCGAATTTTGTACAAACCCTCATTGGGCCCTGGAACACAATTAGCAAAAGTGTTGTGGTAATCTGACTGTATTTGGTCAAGATATGAAAGACTGTCTGTTTTGAAAACAATATGCAGGAATTTGTTGTTTTATATTTTGGGCGTTTTTTGGACGATCAAAATTCTTTTAATAACTTTTTGTCAGGAGGGTTCACAGATGCTTCATGCAAAGCTTGGTGCAAATCAGTCAAATCGCCTAGGAGGAATTTGAAATAGTAGGTTTCTCATTGTTCGCAATTTTGCAAATGGACATTTAATGCAAAAGTGGGCTGAATTCAGGGAATTCAGGGAACACTGAGATATAAAGTTTCAAAACGTGCGACATGGTACGCTTTTGCATTGAAAATAGTGCCACCTGCTGGTCATTTTTGGTGTGTGACTTACAGGGGCCAGTCTTTACCACTCCTATCAATTTCATTTCCATAAGTGTTATGGTGTTGGCACAGTGCCAAATATTAAGTTAGACTGCCACCACAGCACCACCTAGTGGCAGATCGGTAACTCCTTTGTCAGATATCCTCAGGAGGTCATTGACAATAATTGTTTTAAGTTTCGTGTTAATCCGAGCAACGGATGTGGTGGTCATCGCTTGATATTTTGCACAGACCCTCAGGGGCTCATGACGAAGTAGTAAACTGAGTTTCATGTCATTCAAACACACCAATGTGGAGATATGCAACACTTCTTGTTTTGTACCAAATCTGCAGGAAGCTGCTATTTAATAACTTCAGGGTATTTTGGAATATCAAAATTCTTTTAATAACTTTTTGTCAGAAGAGTCCACAGATGTTGTGTGCAGTTTCGTGCAAATTGGTGAAATTGCCTAGGAGGACTTCAAAAAAGTAGGTTTGTGACATTTTGTGAATTTGTGGAAAAAAAACGGTAGGCGGAAATGGGCATGGCCTATATCACGAGATTCAGCACAATTCACTGAACGCGTGGATACAAGGTTTTTGAATGTGCCACAAAGTATATGGGAGTTAAGACCCAAAACGCACTGTCCTTGATTATAGCGCCACCTAGTGGTGGAAATTCAGGACAACAATAGATTATAAAATTTTTCGCCAGACCAAATGCATGTGCCAAATTTGGTGAGTTTTTGAATTTGGGAAAGGGGTGAAATTGAGGATTTAATGTTCATAAGAATAATAATAATAAATAATAATTGAAGCTGCAAGCAGCGATGAATGGGCCCTCGCACCTTTAAAGTAAAAACTGGTCACTTCCTGTTACCACCGGGGGGCGCTATGAGTAAGGTGGGATATTAACATATCAGGGCATTCGGGATGGAGCCATCATCATGTCCAGCAAGTTTGAAGCTGCTGAGATCAAGTATGTGGGCAGGAGAGCCGTTTGAAATTCGATGGCAAGAAAACCAAAATTTGTCACATCCTAGCGGCCACGTCCCTTGACATAGAGAAAAGCTTTTAATAACTTTTGATCAGCATGTTCTCAGGATGATCTGTACCAACTTTGAAGTCGATAGGACGAAATCCCTAGGAGGAGTTCGTTCAAATGTAAGTTGTGGAAATCGCCATAACGAAAAAATTCAAAACAAAATGGCTGACTTCCTGTTGGGATTTCACCATGACATTAAGAGACTTTTTTGTGCGTCTCAGTATGATACATGTGTGTACCAAATTTCGTTTGCCTACGACAAACTAACCCCAATGGGGAGGGTATTTTGAAAATTTGTAGGGGGCGCTATTTCGGTATTTTGCGCCGACCATGTGCAACCACCCAAAAATATCGAATTTCGGATGTGGCCGGACGAATGTGGAGAGTTAGAAGCATTTTCAAATTTGGAAAAGGGCCGAAATTGGGACGTGAAATGTCGCAAGAATAATAATAATAATAAACAGCACGACTTCGTCGTCGCTCGGGCCCTAATAATAAAAATTCCTTGCATTTCAATAGGGTCCTCGCACTGCTAGGTGCTCGGGCCCTAATAAACAGCGCGATTACAATAGGGTCCTCTCGGACGACTTCGTCGTTGCTCGGGCCTTAATAATAAACAGCGCGATTACAATAGGGTCCTCTCGGACGACTTCGTCGTCGCTCGGGCCCTAATTAAAATGACTAATCCCGGTCTGACATTGCAGCACCATGTCATTAACTGAATATGATGTATAATCATAAATTTTAACTGATTTCTACATCATTCACCTGCAATCCTGTGGAACTCCTCCTTGATGACCCTCACAGGTTTATGTCCAGGGAACACAACAAAAGAGTTTAATAGACGTTTCAGAGCTAGGGACACTTTTCTCACGGCTCTGCAGACACTGATATTTTCTGCATCTCTGATATTATACAGAAAACTCCCATTTGCAAAAAATACGAAGAGCAACACAAAGAATCTGGGCAGGTGAAAGTGCACGTCCAAGGTTGGTGACGTTGGTTATGTCACGACGGATGAGGTTATGGATATAAATGATGGACTGTGATGTGAAACCGCACCGTTCAAAAAGCAAATGTTCTGGAAATGATAATACGTCAATTCTGGGCCTGTGAATAATCTCCCGACGAATGCGTAAATCCCTCAGTAACACTGCCTCTTCGTCCACAGGGTCCTCCAAGAACGGACCTGCCACGGTCGAAAAAAGTAGATTTAGAGCTAGAACACACTTTAGGATCCAACTTTACCTTGAGGACCGATGATCAAACTAGCTGAAACCCGCGCGACACTAAACGATTGAATGAATGAATCACACTGCGTGTGTGGCGTAAGAGGGAGGAGACAGCTAGAAACTCGAGGTTCATTGAAGAAAACCTGCTCCCGACCAGGTTAGGTTCACAGAGTCAGTTGCCATAATAACTGACACCGAGCTTCAGTTACCTCTCTTTCTGAAACGGGCTGGAGTTACTCCGCTTTGTCTGGTTTAAGTTACCTCCCTTTCTGAAATGGAAAAACCCAGAGTTTCCCTCATTTCAGGGTTAACAGACTCAGAGTTTTCACTAAACCTGCTTTGAGAAACGGACCCCTGGTATCATGTTCTCATCTTAAAAAAACAGCTGACAAATAAACAACAAAACATGAGGTCCAATGTTTAACAAAACGCTGCACTGTGAAGTCATGGTGGCAGCATAATTGTGGATATTATCATGCAATTATGGGACAATAAAAATCTGCATCACTAAAAACAAACAGCTGACATGATGTTGAGATGGTTTCATAATTATGAAATCATATTTAAGTTCAAAAAGACAAAATCACATGAAAGAAGATGATTCATAAAACGTTATAAACCAAAACTGAAACAAATCTAGTGTAAAATAAACATGGCGACTTGTTTCCCACATCACCACAACAGCTCTAACACCTGTCACCTCCTCATCTCTTTGAACTGCGTTACCCAGAAGCTCCCTGTGGGTCACCGTGACAGGAAGCCTCATTTGCAAGTCCAAACTTAGAATCCAGTGAAAAAGGAAGCTTCACTGATATGGACAGAAAAACAAGGAAAAAGGAGACCTGAAAGATGAAAGCTGTGGGAGGACTGAAGGCTAATTATCAAGTTGCAGTTTAATAACGGAGACAGAGGAAGAAGAAAGGGTGACAGGAAGTTGTAATTATCACCTGCCAGTGATGGCCGTGCTCAAATGGAGATGATGAAGAAGAATTATGACATGAAGAACAGAAATCCATCAGCATATACTTTACTACCACAGAAATGTTTGTGTGTTAATAAATGAGTGTATGAACTCTTATATTTATGTTTTTGTTGTACATTATTAGTATTTATTCAAATGAGGTTTGGGCAATATTTTTTTCATACCTTCCTATAATTCCATCTGGATAGACAGTATATAACTGTATTTGTGAAACAGGTGAGTTTAGGACCCAAAATTCCCAAAGGTCCGACCTAGTATTTGAATCCCATTAGTCTGACCTCCCAAAAGTCCGACCGCAGTAAAGTTACATTTCAGGGGGGGACCAGGCAACTTTCCCTTTTCAGTAAACACAGAGCAGCGGTACCACTGCCAACTGAATGAATGAATGAGGGACATCATTGTATGTTTTTTTCCTGCTGTATAGCACATCGCACATCGCCACTCACTAGGCTGCTGACTGGCTGCCATAAGCTACACACAAATAAAACATTAAGAAGTTCTAACAAATGCAAATTTTATTGCATATTTTCCATAAGGATGCCAACAGTAGAATTCACCACATGACAAAAGCAGACAAGAACTAGCGCTGTCCTTGGTGCTGAATATGTCCCCGAGCCTGTTACAGGCAGCAGTTATAACAAAATCACTTTAAGCGCTGTCGTTGGTGCTGAAGATGCAAAAACAAACAAATGTCTATACTCAAAAACTCACTACCTCTGACATGACGAACCAAGACAGTGTACATGGATTAAAAAAACAACATCCGCAGAAAAACAGAACACCTGCAAACCAACAGCAAGCTGCGATCACCATGGCCAAATAACATCGCATATCTGCAACTAGAAAAGCACTCGTAGAGCGCAGGCCTCCGCCAAGCAGCTTGGATTTCCCGGCATTTTATTATTTTATCCACTTTGCTTCAACTGATCACCACCAAAATTCTATCATCTGTTCCTTGTCCCATTATCAACCTTTCCTGAAAATTTCATCAAAATCCATTCAAAACTTTTTGAGTTATTTTGCAGACAAACAAACAAACAGACAAACAGACAAACAGACCAACGCCGGCGAAAACATAATAAACACAACAATAAAAACAAGACAGCTGTTGGCAACTAACGCTGTTGCTGCTGCAGCTACTATTAGGCTACTACTGTTATCCAAACTAAGTTAAAGTTAAAGTTAAATATTTTCACCACCATTTTAGTTATGAAATAGCCTCACATATGATATTCAAGGTGCATGCACACACAAGCAGGTTCTCACACACACATTAAACGAGACTGGAATTAATAAACAAGCAGTCTCGCCACCAGACAATCAGAGATCTCCGCCTTCTGATAGTCTGGGGACACTCCTTTCTAAAGTGTGTTTAACACACCGGCGAAAACGGCCGGCAACAAAGCAACGCCTCTTGCATTTTTGAAAAGGACACGCCTTCTCGGAAATGTGCGCTCCTCCTTTTCTCGTCCGCAAGGAAACAAACACACAGAGAGCTTGAAAATGGATGCCGAGAGATTTAACTCCGTTTTATCAAATGTGTGCTCATCCGTGAAGAAAATATTTTTTCCAGCGGATGTCTTAGTTACAACATTATTGAGCTAACTGGAGTAGTTTCATGTCGTATCCGACAACGGGAGGCTTTTAACAGATGACGTCCTGATGTTAGCTTTGCTGCTGCTGTTAGCTGTCCCTGTCAGCTGCAGCCACTGATGCTTTCTAGACATCGTGATTTCCTAAAACTGAATAAATACCACACATAGCAACACAAAACTGCTTTGCTAGCTCAATCATGTTGTAACTAAGATATCTGCTGGAAAAGAGATTTTTTTCACGGACCGTTTAATGAGTTATTACCTATTACAGACACTGCTAACGGCTAACAGGGCTAACAGCTAACGGTTAGCCCAGCTAAACGTGCACACAGAAATAGTAATGTTTGTTCAATCATTGTGTTTATAGACTTTACAAACATCGGATTAGTCCAAACGGTGATACAGTGATGTGAAAAATGTGATATATAGGCTATATATATAGCTAAAAGCTCTGCTGGTTTTCTACCCGAAGTATTTGTAAACAACAAGGCGATTCCCTCTAACGTTATAGTCTGGCCGGACGGATGAGTCATGGCCTTGTAAAAGATTATGTTTGTTTCTTTTAGTTGGCGAGAATGTGTCGCCGCAAACGCGACAAACATCCACTGAACTTTGACGGCGTTTTCTGCGAGCATGGCTGAGCCATTTTGTACCGCTACACGTGTTTCTAGTGGGACTATGTTTACAAGCACAAGAGTTCAGCGAGCCACCGAAGGACCGCCCTGCAGATTTACTATTGGTTCTGCAACGTAGGGAGTTTTTTTAAACTCTGAAATTGTATCCGCCCATCTAAACACAAAATCAGAGAGAAAGTCATCAGTCTTTAGTTAAGCAAAGTGTCTAAAGACTGACTTGTGAGTCTAATAAGCAAGCAGTAAATGCACAGTGGGGGTTATGTGTTTTCTGTATCGGCGGGACGCGCTGTGTTAATTGAGTGAATCCTCCGAGCCGGACGCGTGTTCATTTGAGTTTGATTTAATTTAATTACACTAAAGTTGTTGAGTTAAACTAACCATACCGGTCCTTTTTGTTTTTATACAATTTATTGCTGCATTTTGAAAGCAAAAAGAGTTAAGTTTTTTTGGGGTTTCAAGATATATCAGGGGTTTCAGCTTGAAACCGTGAACCTGTGCCTCCCGTGACCTGTAAAAGTAGCGTTGTGACATAAGCCTCAGTTTCTGTTGTTGGCGAATTGTTACAAGCTGATGAATTTGCTGGTCAAGGCTAGGCAAAACGTTAGTACAGGTGAGATGAGAGACAGATGGATGGTTTGTCTCCAGTGCAGGAATTTCACGAGGGCCACGAGGGCCAGGGCCATGGCCCTCGTGCCCTCCTCATTTGGCCCTGTGCCCTTGATAAAAAATATCTGCCCTAAGGCCACAGTGGCCTTGATGCCACTGTGGCCTTAGGGTGATGCCAGGTGATTTTGCGATTTTCTCCTCTGCCTCTTTCCTGTCAACACGGCTTTGACACCTGTGTCTATTGAGAAAAAAAATGTGATGACATTCTGGAGTATTAATGAGCAACATCAAATGACACGATGAGTACATCACCAGTGGTGGGTTTGATTCGAGCCTGGCATGAACCGCTTGGACGGGCTATAACGACAGATTGACACCAATCTATCACCGGCCAACCAGGAGACTTCATCAAACGCCCGGGCAGGGATCGGTACCGAGACCCGGTATTAAACAACCCAAGGTAAATTTAATCAACACTGTAATAATAGTAAGCTCCGCCATTATTGGCGTTACTTTTTAAAGTTTTGGTTTCATGTGTCATCATTCTGCAGCGGTGGGGCCGCGGTGCAGATGAAGGGAATATAACTTCAAGATTACTCTAGTTAACAACAGCTGCACTTGTTACTGTGGGTAAGTGCGATAAAACCTCTGCAAGCCAAGCCAATACTTTATCAATACATGTGATCAGCATGTAGAATATTTCATTCTGCTCTGTCCGCAGTCTCTCATTCAGCGCTATTATGATTTATGATCTCGGTCGACACAAGCACATCGCGCTCGCGGTGCTAACAGCAAAGTGTTAAAGACAAACTAAAATGAAAGCTGTCTGTGTGTAGGCTAACACTTTATCTGAACATGTACCTGAGGCAGCCGACCTGCAGACAGTGAGCGTCCTCAGTAGAGGAGGGACAGAGAGCAGGATGAATGACTGATACTGATGTTTGTCTTCATGCTGAGATAACGTGACTTTCTTCACTCAGTATTGTGATGTCAGGGGGAATATTTATTTTCCAGTCAGATATTACTGGGTTTTAAATAGTGACTTTGTTGTTGTAAACATGACTGTTGCTGCCATGGACTGTATAAAACTATATCCTGTGTATCTGACCTATAAGGAAAACGTCAGGAGGTGAGGTGTGTGCATGTGTGTGTGTGGAGGAGAGGGGGGAGGGAGATGCTGGTAGAGAGATACTGTGTGTTATTAGATACTGTTAATGTCACTTATTATGCTTCTGTGCATTGATAGCTCTCTTTTAATCTGTTTCTGCATCATGTTGAGGAGGGCCATGCCTGTGTATATATATATCTTGTTACATACACTTGTGGGTGCCTTTCTCAGCTACCTTAGCAGGTAGCTATAGCCATTGGCCAGGAGCAGATGTCATCAGGTGGTGCACAACCTTCACTAAGTGTTTTGGCCATCAACCACAACACTCTCTGGTTGGTTGGTGGGCCGGCAGTGAGTGGCCAACTCACCACCCACCTGCTCCTGGCCTCCAGCCTTCCTCCTCTCGCTTGCTCCAAATCCAACACGAGGCACGTTCTGCCTCCTCCCCCATCCTACGGGCAGCTTGCTTCTTGCTTTGCTCGTCCAGGCCCAGAGCTGACAGCAAACGCCATGCCGACTTGGCTGGGAAGCCCCTGCACCCAATCTCCCCAGGGAACAACCACGCCTGCCAGCCCTTGTCTCTGCAGTCTTGGATTAGAGGTTGGTGCTTAGAGGCCTTCCTCTCATGGGCCACTTCGCAGCCTTCCTCCCATGGCACCGTCAGTTCGACCAGAATTATCTTCTGGTCTTTGGTTGACCACAGCACAATGTCTGGCCGGAGGGTTGTTTGGACCACCTCCGGGAACTGCAACCTCCTTCCTACATCAACACTCATCTCCCAGGAGCTTGCGGCTTGAAGAATGTTGGGCTTTCTTTGTGTGGTTGGAATAGGCCTGGCTCTTTCCTTAAGGAAAGTGATTGCTCTCCCTGAGACTGTGCCAGCTGGCCTCTTCTTGCCTCTCTCCCGCTCTATAGTGTCAGCGAGTGAGAGGAGAACTTTGTCATGGCGCCATCTATACCGCCCTTGGGTTAAAGCTGTTTTGCACCCAGACAGTATGTGTGCCAGAGTCCCCTTCTGGCTGCAGAGCTTGCAGAGTGGATCCTCTCTCAGCCCCCATGTGTGCAGATGTGATGGTGAAGGAAGGGTGTCGTATACCGACCTCAAGAGGAAGGACATACGGTAAGGCTCCAGTCGCCACAGCTCTCACCACGTGACCTTGCGCTTGGGCAGATCCCATTTTGTCCAAGCCCCCTGGGAACCTTGTTCCACTGCCCTGGCTATCCATTTCTCCTCCTTTCTGCTCCGGACCTCCGCCTGCACCATGTCTCGTCTGGTCCTTGCCTTTGCGTCCCCCCAAGATTGGAAATGAACAGAGCCGAGGCCTTGCCGATGGACACGTTGGTTGCCGATGATGTCTTGCAGCTTTAGAGAGCACACTGCCTGCTCCACAGTTGCACTGGCAGCCCACTTGCATACAATATAAATATTGTATGCAAAAAAAAAAAAGTAGATTGGTTGCTTGCTGCTAAAAATGTGGCCCATTGACATAATCTGGTTTTGAAATGCGGCCCAGTTTAAATAGTAATTGAATAGCCCTGCTGTAGTCTGTTTGTTTGTTAGCTATCTAACAACACATCAAAAATAATTGTAAGCCAGTCTTGTTCAGTGAATCAGTTTATCATGTACACTCAAAAAATATTTAGGCCTAATATTTAAGATTGTTTGCTTATAAATACATAAACCTGGTTGTTCTATATTTAAAACACATTGGGTTTATTAGTGCTATGAAATAAATCACATTATTTAAGCAATATCACACTCGAGCTTGTGATGTTATACTCGTATATCGTCGACGATATAAGAGTATAACATCACAAGCTCGAGTATGATATTGCTTTTATACAACAGTTCAACAGTTAAATAAGCAAGGCTGATTAAGAAATGTTGAAAAATGAGGACAAAATAGATCATTTAAGCATTTTATTTGTCTTCCACCAACAAAAATAGTTCCCTCAGGACTCTGCTGTCACCGTTGCTATGTAACGCAGACATGGTGCGCCAGGCACTTACTCTTTATACACATTTATCTGCACGTTTCCATTAATTGTGCAGCCAGTGAAATAAGTTTCTGGTGACTGCATGGTGGACTGTCGCTTCACAGGTACAGCCGACTCTGCCTTCTGATCTGACAGTATGTTGCTCCATCGTTTTCTGCTCTCCATGGATGGCTTCCAGTAGCTTTTTAACAAGCTCTCAGACCTGCAAGACAAAAGGTTTATTTTAGGGCCCGACTCCTAATTAGAAGACTAACTTTACACATAGGCTGCGTTAAAACAACATCGTACCTGTGCCCACTCACTGTCATGATCTCCCTAGCTTCAAGACCCGCACCTGACAGCTTCTGTATGGCAGTCGACCTGATGCTGTAAATGGTGTAGATAGCTATTGTCCTCACCTCTTTACACATCTTCGGCATCTGCGCGAGTGAGTTTATTCCCAGCGGAGCTTTAGTGTACCAGATATTGTCTGTGTGAGCTAATGTCATCTGGTGGAAGTTTGTTTAAATACTTTTCCAGGGATGCAACGCATGACACTAACCGTCAGTTTTGATTTGATTGTTGATTGCAATCAGCTGTGAGGCGGAGGTTGGGGGGTTTGTTGCCTTGCTCAGGTGAACTGGCACCTCTCCAGCTACCAGTCCACTCTCCATATTTTTGGTCCGGACGGGGACTTGAACAGGCGACCCTCCGGTTCCCAACCCAAGTCCCTATGGACTGAGCTACTGCCGCCCCCAATAGATACATACACAGTGAAATAACCGTGATGTTGTACTCCAATATCGTCACGGTTTTACTGTCTCTCGACCAATCAGATTGCAGGGCCGGAAGTAACTGTTGTATAATGCTTATTATGCTCATTATTATTACTTGAGCTTGTTTTATTTATTCATTTCACTTAAGCAATATCACACGAGAGGGAGTGATGTTGTACTGTGATATCATCACGGCTGTGATTCGGTCGTAGGTACGAGGCCGCAGGCCGAGTGCCTCAGAAGACGATATCACAGTGAAAAAGTGACCAGTTTCTCTGCTGTAATAAACTTTTGGCTTCTTTAAAAACCCGAAAAATTTAATCTCCAACATATTTGTCCTTGTAGTTCTGACCCTTAACCCTCTGGGCTCTATCCTGGCCATTTGTGTCCAGATCACTTTCTTTTTTTGAGCATTTTAACTGTGTTAATGCATATGAAATGAAATTTCCCAAGGGTCTGGATTTTTGTCAGATGTTTAAATTTTCAACTTCAGCTCTTTAAATATATCAATAACCAGAGATGGGGACTCGAGTCATTGTGACTTGGACTCGAGTCGACTTGAGTCGCTGTTTTGATGACTTGTGACTTGACTTGACAAAAAATAAAAGACTTGAGACTTGACTCGGACTTGGAAGTTAAAGACTCAGGACTTGACTTGACTTGAAACACAATGACTTGAATGACTTGAGTGTTATTCACATCATGTTTTCGGTTAGAATATAAAATTAATAAATTAATTTAAAAAATAATGTCGATTACCCAGTAGGAGCGCAGGCTGAGAATGGCGTTGTCATGATTGGATCACTATCCTGTCAATCAGTCATGCCCTCTCTATGTACCTTACGTGTTTATTGGAGAAACAGGCCCTCTTATATAAGATAGGCATTAACATGTCAGCGGGAGGGGTACCGCGAGTCATCATCTTCAGCTTTCGGAATTACCATTATTACAGCAAAAGACGAACAGCACAGTGCAAGACATGCGGCATAAACATCTCGGACAGCCAGGCGACAACTTCAGACTTTGTTCGTCATTTGAAGAGCCATTCTGCCCAGTAAGTGCTTGTCAATTAGCTAATATTATCTGGTTAGTCGGTAGTTAGCTAACGTTAGCTTGATACGGTATGGGGGTGGGGTGGGGGGGTGGGTCGGTTTGGTGGAACTTGTTTTTTAATTTATTTGCTAACATTAACCCCAGAAAACGTGAGCGAACATTTCGACCGGTTCATCACAAGACCGGCTGTACGTTTTATGAACGAGCAACACAGGGTTAAATGAGCTAAATGGGTGATTTTGGCCGCTGCCTTGGTTAGTGTGTGTCTGTGTCTGTGTGTGTGTGTGTGTGTGTGTGTGTGTGTGTGTGTGTGTGTGTGTGCACACGTGCGCATGGGGGTCGTCCCAGCAAAGTAAACATTGCAGCAATGATGTTTACTGACAGTTACTTATATCTTGTCTTTTGACTTTATTAAGATCAGATTCTGCAGGTAAAATTACAATAATAAGGTGACTTGATTTGACTTGACATAACCTGTGACTTGACTTGACTTGACTTGCCCAAGAAAAAATGACTTGGGACTTACTTGAGACTTGAAGGTTAAGACTTGAGACTTACTTGAGACTTGCACATGTGTGACTTGGTCCCATCTCTGTCAATAACATACTGTATATGGGGCGTCGGTAGCGTAGTGGATGGTGCCGGCGCCGGTGCCGGTGCAAAGGCGATGCCTCGATGCAGCAGTCGCAGGTCATTTGTATATGAAAACAATTGTGTCTGTGCATGAAATTGCAGCACAAATATGTATTTGCAAGATAGAGTGAAATAAATTATGATGTATCGTACCTCCACGTTGCAGGGAATTTCTGTTGATGCAGGGTTTGAGTTTCCCAGGCTAACTTGTCTTTGATGCACATGTTGAAAGCACCTGTAGCTTTGTTCTTTTTGTAAAAAAAGGGGTCAAAAAAAAAAAAGTTCAGCAGCAAGGGAAAAAAAAACAAACTGGCAATGTTGATAAATTTGTCTTGGAGCTTATGCAGGTGCAGTCAGTACTAATGCTATAAGTAAGCCTAACAGCTTCCAGATCATTTTTTCTCGGGCAAGAAGGCAAGAAGGTCATATTCACTGCTTCAAGCATCTGACTGTGATGCACTTGGAGAGAGAAGATGGGGAGAAATCCTCTGCACTTGAAGAAGAGACATCTTCTATCCAAGATGAGGACACATTCTCTCCTGAAGATGAGGGGACACTCCTCAGAAGATGATAGCATCACCACTGATGATGAGGAGTACCAGCCAGTGCCTGATTCCTCTTCCTCAGGAGGTGAGGGCGATACAGACACAGCAGTCGAGTCTGATGGCAGAGACAGAAGAACTGGTGGATGAGTGAATGTCTCGTAATGGGAAAATTATGTGGTTTCCCACTGCTGAAGAGATCCTGCACTACAATCCAGTACCCACCAGTGCCACCCCAGGGCCCACCCTGTATGCAGTTGCCCGCATCAGCAGCTTGAGGTCTGCCTTTGACCTGTTTATAACAGAGGACACTCAGCTACTGTGCACCCACACAAACCTGCATGGGAGGTGGAGGTGGGAGGATTGGAGGGATGTGTATGAAATAGAGATGAGAGCCTACATCTGGATTTTGATTCTGGATGGTGTGTATCGCTCAAGACATGAAACAACATGTGGCATGTGGGATGGCAAGACAGGATGAGCCATATTTCGTGCTACGATGTCTCTCTACCGCTATGCTCAGATCAGCGCTAACATCTGCTTTGATGACAGGCTCACCTGCCCGTGATACTTCATGGACGATAAGCTCGCTGCATTCCGTGTCCTGTGGGTAAAGTGGGTGGCTTGCCTTCCCTTCTTGTTCAATCCAGGTATTAATGTGTGTGTCGATGGGCAGCTTGTTGCATTCAAAGTTTGTGACCCACAGCCCACCAGCAAAATGAGGAGAAGGTGCAAACTGCTCCAGCTGTGGAAAGTGTGTCTGCAAGGACCACTCTACTGTGGTTTGCACATCCTGCCACCCTTGAGCACACATGTAACTACACACACACACACACACACACACACTCACTCACTCATTGAAACACTATTTAACTCTCTCTCTCTCTCTCTCTCTCTCTCTCTCACACACACACTCACACACACACACACACACACACACTATTACATATGCTGTTGTTGTTCTCTTGTTCCCTATAAAAAATAATTTTCTTCTTGTTCAAAGTAAACAAATACTGCTTTATCTCTCAAATCAAATTTAAAGGACTGATTCTAATTTAAACAAATAACTGTTGAAAGCAGAAAATAATCTAATGTGGTATTTTTATTGCATTTTGTTAAAACAAACAGTAAATGGCCATTTTTGGCCACTAACACGGCAAGTGGGAGTTTTTGTCTTTTTTGTCACTCACTACTCAAAAGAAGCAATAATGCAAAAAAATCTTTGTTACTGTTACTAGTACTGACCTGCAATGATGATTAAAAGATATTAGGCTGCATCAATTATATGGTGAAAGAATGACAACTTTCTACCTTTTTTCCCTTAAAAGTTAGTGGTAATATCTAATCTAACTGGTATTTAAAGGGTTAAAATTCTTGAATTGATTAAAATTTTGGATTTCATGATCATGACTGATGCCAAACTAAACAATCTAAGCAGTGAAAGTCGCAAATATTTATTTCAGTATATAGTGTTTGTATAGCATTTTGCAAACACAAAAAGGAGATGGCTGAAGTGGGAGTTTTTATGTTTCTCTGTCACTGCACAAAAAAGTAATTATGCATAAAAAACACTGATACTGCCAATTATTGACATACATTTAGCTGCAATTATGGTTAAAAAATAAATCATGTAGCATGTATTACTTGACAAAAAAAGTAGTGATTTTATGCTTTCCTCCCTTCATAAATCATTGGCATTATGTGATCTAACGGGCATTTAAAGGGTTCTAAAAACAATGTTTGAACATTCCACAGGTAAACAGGTTAACTGGTAACAAATGATAGTATCATTAGTAGCTTAAAAAGGCTCAGGTGTTCACAAGCAAGGATGGTCACTTTTTGAAAAACAGTGGGGGCAAACAGTTCAACAGTTTGAGAACAACTATTCTCAAGGCACAATTACAAAGAATTTAGGGATTTCACCATCAACAATCTATAATATCATCAAATGATTCAAAGAATCCAGAGAACACTCTGCTTTTAAGGGACAAGACTGAAAACCAACACTGAATGGATGTGACCTTTGACCACTCAGAAGGCAAAAACTAACTTGATTGTATAACGAATAGTACAACATGGACTCATAAACACTTTGGAAAAACATTGTCAATAAATACAGTTTGTTGCTTCATATACAAATGCAAGTTAAGACTCTACCCTGCAAAGCGAAAGCCATATTTCAACAACATCCAGAAGTGCTGCAGACTGCAGACTTGTTTTGGCCCAACCTCATTCTGAATTTGAATGAAATTTTGGTTTTCATGACCAGGACTGATGCAAATTTAAAAAAAAATCAAGTTGGTGTAAGTGGAAAAATCTTAATTAATATATATTAATTTTGTAGCATTTTCGGAATGCAAACCGGAGGTGGTCATTTTTGACCATGAACACACTGAGTGGGAGTTTTATCTACTTTGCTTTCCCTGCACAAAAATTACAATGCACAATAATCAGTGTTGTTGTTTATCTGTTACATATCTATGTGCTATTAAAAATACATGAAAAACCAGTAGCACTGAGAATATAGAAAATGGTCATTTTTGAGGTTGTTTTCCAAGAAGTGCATTGTGCAAACAAACTGGCATTTGAAGGGTTAAAAAATTAAAAAGGAATGGATATTTTATACTTATGACAAGAACTGATGTTAGTTATGCAGTAAAAGTAGCAAAAAACATAGAAAATCTAAAAAATTACAGACTCATTCAGTGAGTGGCCATTTTTGGCCACAAACAGGCTGAGTGGATAGTGATTTTGAACAAAGCCAAAGGGTTAATGCCTCAATAATTTTTATGACTTCACTGATTACTCATATTATACACACACTATTGGATACTGTGAGTGTGTGTGTGTGTGTGTGTGTGCACGTGCGGTAAAACGAGAGAACAAGAAAATAAATTAAAGTTTGGTGATGAAGAAAAATGACACTGTATTATTATAGATTTCACATTCAAACGTCAATATTTCATTTTATTAAGTGACTTTTTCTCACATGGTTTCACATCCACACTCATTTTATCAGATTTCAGATTTATTTCAGTTAGTCAACTCTGTGATCTCTGTGCAGGAGGAGAGGGGATGGGGAAGATGAGGAAGGAGCATCAAACATGAACATTTAATCTGTAGCATTAAGCTCTTCCTGGGGGGCTATCACTATCACTATTTTACTATTACCTTTTTATCATTATATTTATTACTATTTAAGTTCCAAATTTTAACTTGCTCACAAAATATTTGTTAGGGATAATTTACAAACTAGGTGGCTGAGTCTATGTTTTTTTGTACACACCATGCATCCTTTAACACATTAATTGTTATCAAAAAAACAAAAGTCAGCTGAGTTTAAAGTGAAAATCAGCAACTTCCTGCCCATTGTTGGTGACAAGTAATTTAAAAAGTATAAGAACTAAGACAAACATGGTGGGGCATTCAAAGTTTTCTTATATGTGATCATTCAGCTGCCAAATACAAAGAGAAATTATAGCTACTGCACAGCAATGGTCGGGGCCGGGCAATTTTAGGCAAAATTAGGCAATTCTGAGCAACACACACACTAAAACAAAGCATATCACAACATAGAAGTTACATCATATAATTATGGCATGTCCTTCAAATTGTGGATGAGTGGCTGAAGTGATCAGACTCATAATATACAAAGGAAAGAAAAAACTCAAGAACAAGAAAGTAAGAATAACATTAACTACTAGCAATTATGATCAACTGCCCTGATCTAGCTTAAAGCTAAACATTATCCATGGTGGCAAAGATGAAAACATTTTTTAAAATGTAAAAGTAGCTATTGGATAGACTCTGCATATTGACTGATAGCTAAGCCAAATAAACAGGGAAAAGAGACAAGGGATAACAGGGGAAAGTGTTGATAAAGAGTATTTGTCTCTCCACGAAACTGCCTGGATCATAATTATTTTAACCTTGGTAGTCTCTAATCCACATAGCATGATGCCTGAACATAGGACTTTCACATTAGAATGTCTGTTCTGTCTTAGCTGAGGGTTGAACTCACAACTTCTGAGACTGAGGTCCGTCTTCTATCTCACTGAGCTAATTGGCAAGTGACAGCTCATGTGTGGCTTCACAAATTGACTAAGCCAAGCATCAGGGTGCCAGACAGTAGCCATCCATGCCATGGAAAAGCAAATTTCAAAGTGAAAGTTCCAAAGCTGTAGCACATATGGTTGATTTGTTATGAATTTTCAAAGTTTTGAAATTTAGAGGTTCGCTGTAGCGCCAACATCAGGACTATTGTCTTGTGTTTCCAGTTGAGGACATCTGGCATGGGACTGGACCTTTATGAAAAGTTTGGGTAGATTTCTCATATGGAAATGTTACATGAGCTGAGGCTTGAACTCGCAATCTTCAACACCAAAAATCATCCTCTATCTCACTGAGCTAATTGGCAAACAGAAATGTCCTATGTAGCTTCACAAATTGACTAAGCCAGTCACCTGTGTCCAAGACAGCAGCTGTTAGTGTATAAAGGCAGATTTCAAACGGCTGTCAAAAATTCAGTTATTAAGACAAAAATCTGAAAATACACAAATTGCATCTAGACAGCATGAAGATGTTGGTAATTTGTTTTTAACAATGACTGATTTGCTCCATAAGTGAAAAACTGATGTTTAAAAATGCCATTTTTGCATTGACTCTAATTGTTCGCATGAGAGCGAAATTCAAAATGCTGTAAAAAAAAAAAAAAAAAATCAGTTTTTGAGATAAAATTCTGATATTTTCCAAACATGACATGTACCCTGACTCCAAAATTTTGTCATTTTTTTAATGAACATTGAAAATGTATTTAGCAAGATTTTGCAAGTATATGTTTACAATACCATTTACAGTCAAACATTTTGATGCACTGTAGGCTCAATTTTCGATAAATCAAAAATCTGTGTGGATCGTTTGTGTAGGACAGTCTGAAGATGCTCTGTAGCAAGTTTGGTGTCAATTGAGCAAAAATTGTGGGAGGAGATAGGTTTAAGAAGTTTCACAGTTTTTGAAAAAAAAACAGAGTGATGAACTTCATAATTTGCAATAGGTTTAAATGTACAAAAGTTTCTTCAGTATTGGGGCTACATTTTGGTGAAAGTTCCAAATCTGTAGCACATATGGTTGATTTGTTGTGAAATTTCAAAATTTTGAACTTTAGAGGCTTGCTGTAGCACCACCACCAGGACTATTGGCCTGTTTTTGCAGCTGAGGCAATCTGGCGTATGGGAAGTATGATTTCCTGGGAAGAAGAAGAAGAAGAAGAAGAAGAAGAAGAAGAAGAAGAAGAACACGCAGGATAACAACAGGGTCTTGGTAGCTTAGGCTGCCCGGCCCCTAATAACACACACTAGTGTACTATAGATGTGGTACTATAGATGGGATGATGGAGTTTACTATGACTTTAATTATTTCTTACAGACTTACCAAGCCCATATTTTTAGTCCAAAATTGTAACCTGCAGGACATCTGCAACAAGAGAGAAGAACAGGGCAGAAGTGGATGACAGGCCAACATGATAAAGAAGTGAGAATACATGGAAGCAATATCCTTTTTGAGAGAAGGTAACATTATCATATCCAGAAATGCACAACAGTATTGATGATGTTTATAGCAGATGACACAGTATCAGTACGTAACTATGGTAACCGCGGTGCAAAATACTACATGTGGGCGGGCAGCAGGTGAGAACAAAAATATATTTTTTATTTTTCAGAATAAAACAAAGTATATGTGTAATATTTTGACATCTAAATCAAAGCTGCAATTTCTTTTATTTTGAAAGTCAATGACATGAGTCAAACGTTTGACCATTCGTCACCAAAGTGGAGGACTCCCGCCATCAAACTTTGCAGCCCGAAGATGAGGTGGCAGCCTACATGGAGTTCAAAACACCTACGGAGGATCCTTTCAACGTTTTATGGTGGTGAAAAATGCTATTGAAATGTCCAAAATATATTTAAAAAATGGTAATAAAATAGTTGAAAAAATATTGATAAAATGTCAGAGAAATATTATCAAAATGTCAGAAAAAATGTTAATGAAATATCTGAAGATTAGTAATAAAATATTTAAAAAAAAATTGATAAAATGTAAAAAACAACAAAAAAAACATTATTAAAGTGTTTGAAAAAAAGTTACTTAAATGTAAAAACACCATTATGAAAATTTCCCAAATTTAAATAAAATAATAATTTCCCAAAATTATTTAGTATTTTAATTTAATTTTAATTTGTATTTTTAATTGAATGAGAGGAACCGAGTTTGACTATAATGGGAAGAGTATGTGTCCATCGTGCGTAACGTATCAAAGTATGCAATCTCATATAATAAAAGCATTAAGTTTCCTCCAAAATAAAATAATGGGCTTATTTTTTTTTTTTTGACTAAGGGGCCACCTTATCAGACCTGCCCACTTTGGCTGGTTCAAAACATGTGCGCTCTGGTGCGCTTCCTCTTGTATTCCTCTTGCATTTCTTTCTCTTGTATTTTCTTCTCTATTGTATTCTTGCTCTTGTTGCTCCTCTTCTTTTTAGTATCTTAGTCTCTCCTGCCTTTATGTTTTGCATATGCTCTTTTGTTTTTTTATTTTGTCTACTTGCTTTTGCCGTATCTCATGTTTTAACCAGTTATTTTTCTTATACTCGGTTCCTACATAACTCTTTCGTGCTCACGATCAAGTTATTTTAAACTTTTATATTTAGCTTATCCAGTTCTCTTTTATCTTCAGTGCCTTCAGTAACATTATACTTGAAGTGACGAAGCCAGCTGACATTTTTATACATTTTTATGCTCGTTAATAGTAACTTTGATAGGAAGATCGAACGGGGTCAGCCCTATGTTCCCACAGCCCAATGGTCCCACAGCCCTATGTTCTCACATTTCTAAGAATTTTTTTTCACTGAAAATTAGGCCCTATGTTCCCACAGCCCTATGTTCCCACATTTCTAGGACATTTTCAAAATTAGGTCTTGTGTTCCTACATTTAGGGTTAGGGTTGGGGGGATAATAGGTTGGGTGTAATTGGCTACCAAATTGGGAGAAAGGGGGATAAAATCTGATACAAATTTATGAAAAAGGAAATGTGGGAACATAGAGCTGTGGGAACACAGGGCTGTGGGAACATAGGGCTGTGGGAACACAGGGCTGTGGGAACATAGAGCTGTGGAAACACAGGGCTGTGGGAATATAGGGCTGTGGGAATATAGGGCTGTGGGAACATAGGCATGCTCCTGATCGAATGGCCAACGAGATTGTTTTCAACTTTATTATAAGCAAGTAATCATAACCAAGTAGACAAGTGCCCATTCGACCTGCCTCTTCACACCAGCTTCATCGGAACCAGCAGCTGCCAACCACGTGTCACAGTGGTTCTGCTGCAAAACCCAGAGACTTTCTGCAGCTTAAGAGAACCAATGTTTGAGGGTCACCCAAGGGACGTCGCCATCAGGCTCACTGCTCCTCCACCACTCTGTCCCAGCCGGTTTCATTCTGCTGGGAAGTCTGGGAGCTGCCAAGCGACAGTCCGGGGCCCTCCGGAGAGAAACGTCCGCCTAAATCAACGCTGCTAAGAAAGTAGGAAAATAATTTCTCTAACTCAAGGCCGCCGCTGTGTGGTGAAGAGTGAAGTCAAACAGGAGGCTTAATTATCCTGATCTCAATTTAGGTTTCATTAGATAAATGATTTTGCGCATCCCTGCATTCCCAGTTTATCTATAGGCCAAGTCATACTCTCTTACTATCACCAAACTAAACTCACACGAGTGTTACCTCTCATTTCAATCCATCTATATACATACTGTTGATTTTGTGTTATTTCATATAATTATCATTTGCTATTCATTTATTCAGTTGTTACATATCTAGTTAAATAAATCTTAATTTATCTCCATGTCGTTGTCTGTGTATATATCTTTTGGACAGGAGCTGAGATCACTGTATAGGGAATTCATAACCCAGATATTGAGATTGATTCATTACTGATAAGCGTGCTGACGAATTAATAGGTGGCTTACGTAGTTATTAATTTGATTAGTCGCTTCCCTCATTAGGAGGGTGGTGCCTCAAACTTTATTACAAGTGCAAATATTCTCTGAAAGGTATTTCCCCTACAGCAGCCAGTCAAAGAATGTGATAATGTGAGTGACTGTAGCCTGTGTGTGTTTAATCATGGGTGCGGGTCGGGTCACATGACTTTTATTGATGGGTGGGAGTCGGTTCTGGTACTGAACTTTACGGGTATGGGCGGATGCAGGTTTTCAAAAATGGACCTGTGCAGGACTCTGCCTCCAATGAAGATAAATGAGGGGACAAATGTGTCTTTACATTTTGCCACATATGATGAATTTTTGCAACAAATAGAGCAACAAACCACATTGGACACAGTGTGAAATGTTTCAGTGCAAAATTATTTTCATTGGATGACAATTATGATGGCGATTATTTGTGAGCCTTATGATGATAAATTAAAAAAAAAAAAAAAAAAAAAACACTTTAAAAAGAGATGTCCCATAGAGCAGTGGTTCGCAAGTGCGCAAGTGGTGGGTCATGGGTCCAAAAGTGGGTCACGGTTCCACTTTGAATGGACAGCAAGTGACTCGCAAACATGACAAGTTTGTGAAAAAATACACTTTCTTGAAGTCATGGTCAAACGCAGGTATTACCCTGAATGTATTAAGCTGCGTGGACCTTAAACTAATGACTAAGGACACATATGGACCCTGTGGCTGGACCAGGTGGGAACTACTGTCATGGATGACCGACAGAGATCCTTGTTTGCTTGATCCTGTTTAATTTGATCTACAATCCCAATTCCAAAATAACTGGGACATTGTGTAAAATGTAAATAAAAACAGAATGCAATGATTTGTAAATCCTTTTTGACTTCTATTCAAATGAATACAGTCCAAAGATGAGATATTTAATGTTCAAACTGATAAACTTTATTGTTTTTTGTAAAATAAACACTTGCTCTGAATTTGATGTCTGCAACACATTCCAAAAACGTTGGGACAGGGGCAACAAAAGACTGGGGAAGTTGTTGAATGCTCAGAAAAACCCTGTTTGAACATTTCAAAGTTAAACGGGTTAACTGGTAACAAATGATAGTATCATTTGTAGCTTAAAAAGGCTCAGGTGTTCACAAGCAAGGATGGTCACTTTTGAAAAACAGTGGGGGCAAACAGTTCAACAGTTTGAGAACAAGTATTCTCAAGGCACAATTACAAAGAATTTAGGGATTTCACCATCAACAATCTATAATATCATCAAATGATTCAGAGAATCCAGAGAACACTCTGCTTTTAAGGGACAAGACTGAAAACCAGCACTGAATGGCTGTGACCTCTGACCACTCAGAAGGCACTGTATTAAAAACTAACTTGATTGTATAACGGATAGTACGACATGGACTCAAAAACACTTTGGAAAACCATTGTCAGTAAACACAGTTTGTTGCTTCACATACAAATGCAAGTTAAGACTCTACCTTGCAAAGTGAAAGCCATATTTCAACAACATCCAGAAGTGCTGCAGACGTCTTTGGGCCCAACCTGACTTTGAACATTAAATATCTTGTCTTTGGACTGTATTCAATTGAATAGAAGTTGAAAAGGGATTTGCACATCATTGCATTCTGTTTTTATTTACATTTTACATGGAGTTTTACCATAACAGCATTCATTCTTTTTGCAGCAGAAAGGTGAGGCTTCTGTCTTCCCCGTCATCAGGTTGTCATATTAAGTTATCTTACATGTAGGGGAAAACTGGTGACAACGCACTGTGGTGCTTGCATTTACCCATAATGGCCGTGGTAGATTGTTGGATAGGTCCACAATAAAAACCCTAACAGCTAGAACATTAATGCTTTCTTGTGGCAGAAAGCTAAGGCTTCTGTCTTTTGTGTCATCTTGTACATTCCTGATGATGCCATTACGTTAAATTACATTATGTAGGTGCAAAACCATGTGATAACATGCAGTGGCGCCAGAGTAATGAATGAGTCTATCAAAAGGCCTTTTCACTGATAAAAACGAGCGTATCCCAAAAATTAAATAATGTATGTAGTTCAAGTTACTTATTAAGTGTTAAGAAATCTTTTTTTTTTTTTTTTTTTTTTACAATTCTACATTTAGAGATTGTTTGGATTTTTTGTGTTTTCTAAAATCTGAAGAAAAAAAATATGTCAGTACTACACAATTTTAATAATTTAATTACGTATTATGGTTTATTGATTTACATAACCTTTAAGCTCAGGTTGTACAGATTTTAGAGATATGAAGCATTTGAGGATAATACAAGAACTGACACTGCAATAAATAAAATAGCTATGTAGGCACTGGCGTACCATTTCTATTGCAGAGTTCAAAGGGTCAGCAATAGTCAAGTTTCCCTCAAAGCTAATGCTGCTTATGACCAAATTTCCAGAAAATGATGAAAAGAAAATGTGAATGAAAGCTGTGACCATCAAATTTTGGTTTAAACTGTTTTGACAAAGTTTTAATGTCCTTCTTACATTACGGTGTTTTTATTCATTTTTAAACTGCTTATAAAAGCTTAACCTCCTGCGACCCTGCGTCCTCATATGGGGACATAACATTGTGAGTTTGCTGACCCTTTAGCATTTTGCTCAACTTAGACCTGTTGTCCTCCTTTGAGGACACTCTTTTGTGCCATTTAATGGAAGCAAAATTATAATAAGCTAGTACATTTAAAAACAAGATAGAAGACATCTCTGCCCAGTTATGCCAGGTTCAGACCACACAATATCAGCCCGATTATAGCCTGATGCAGCCAGTGTCGGCTTCAGATTGTGAATGACAATGAGTGTTTTACAAGATAATCCATCGTTTCATCTTGTGTAGTGTGTCATAGTAGACGACAACCGATGCTGCATCTGGGAAGCCTCACAACATCCTGACAGAAAGTCTAGCATGTTTGATTTTCTTTTATCTTCAACGACTTCTCCTGTCACAGCCGTCACTTGGAACAATGGAAACACAGAGCAATCTGCTTTGGTGGACAACTGTATGTTAACAACACCCCAGCCTTTTAGATATTTCCTGTAGGGACGTTACCACACACAGTAAAAAGGAAAAATGATGGTGTGAAACAGCAGAAGCACTTTATCAACCCGGTGAGTACTGCCATTAGCATCACGCTAGCAAAGAATATTCTTTGTTCATAATGCAGGATATAAAAGAATAAAATTCACAGATCTCTCAGATTCTCGTCACAACTGCAGAGGGTACCAGCTTCATTTGAAACACACTACATTAGAAACAGGCTGTTATTTATTATTCCCTCTGTATTTAAAATTTTTACTTTTAATCCACTCCCGTTTGCCTTGATAAAGTTAATGCATGGCGCTGTCATTTCAAACTCAACACTTCTTGTATCTGTCTAAAATCAAAAGACCCTTATAATTTTGGTTGAACTTCTTGTTGAGGATTCAGTGACTGTCATAGTTTGCATGCAGTACTTCAAATGTAGCTCCTCCCATCTGGTGGCACTTTCACCACAATAACTAAATAATTTTGGCTGGGACATGAACAGCCACAGTGACTGAAATAATAGTAAGAATAATAAAAACAGTAGAAGAATAACCCGATGACATCACACACTTCTTGAAAGACGACAAGCAATGATTGGTCATGGACCAACGTGTAATCTGTCATGTCTGTTGGCAAAGTCACAGCAAGATTTTATGACTCCATAATTGCCTAATCTGACAAAGTGACTGTTGCAACAGACAAAAATGTCATGTAGTCTGAACGCGGCATTAGTCTGCAGAACACGTCCAACACATTCATGCTGTGGCTGTAAGGAACACGTCAGAGGATGTCAGCAGCAATTTAGACCATGAGGTTAACTGTGTAATTAACAACATTTAGACATTAATTAGTTGATGGAATATAAGATATGCCACATTAAATTATGCCTCATAGTTACTCAGGTGGATTTTTTTGTTTATAATCATACTAATTGCTCTTATAGTTATTGAGTCACTTAAGTGGAGCTGTACACACCTAATGTTCACAGACTGTAATTATTAGAATATATGCACACTTATAGTTCAGTGTAATTATTTCCATTAAAAGAACATTAATCATTGGATTACGTGTAATTTAACCTGAAAGTGTATCAGTTGTAACTGTGATTACTGACCAGCCCGGCAGACGGCAGCATCAGTGTGTTATTGATAGCAACATAAAGCTGCTGTATATGTAACAGCAGGTCCACTTTGTGTTATTGATCAGGGACATAAATCTGGTTCAGGGTCGACCAGAGAATCCTGAGGCAGCCCCGACCAGCCACTCGCTGATTAATTAAACCTTTAATTTTCTCAGTCGATACTTCCTTAATATGCCTGTATTGATCAGATGGTGTGTGTGTGTGTGTGTGTGTGTGTGTGTGTGTATCCCTCATACATCATTAGTGAGCAGTGTTCAGTCTAATTAATCAAACTCCAGTTTCAATGAAAGATGCATTATCAGGCGTCCACTTTCTTCTTCATCTTCACTTCCATTATTTTCAACCCTTTTTAGCTCATTATTGTTTTATGCTTTATTAAAGTTTTTATCAATATATCTGCATTATATCAAATGTTACAGTGGAGCATTTGCTTCAATCTGCAGCCTCTCACCCTTTAAATATTTCTCTTAAGAACTGATAATAATTTGACTCACACACAGTCCATTTAATGGCTTTTTATAGAGTTTTCAAAAAACTCTGTTAATTCCATCTCTGTGCTACAGCATGTGGTAATTTTTAAATTAGTATCATTAGAGTAATTAATATTCATGAAATCTTTGAACTCTTTGCAGTGGTTGCCTGGTTTTCACTTCCTGTTTAAAGACTTACGGCAGATTCATTATATCACAGACCTTTCCCATTTCTCAGTTTGTACATGTTCGACTCCCTTCTTCACCTCCTCTGCTCGTGTCTTAGTCCTGCCCATGGGAGATGCAAACAGAGGAGGCAAGGAATTGTGGAGTTGAGGGAACAGGCATTTAACAAAATGAGACACCCTTGCTTCAGTGCCATCATTTTATGTAGTAAATAACTAGGTTTGGAAACAAAGACCACCTCAAACACATCCCATTTCTGCCCAAAAGTATTTAAGTACACCTGATACACTCTCTTTCTCTTCGACGCATTTCTCACACCAACAGATCGTGCCCTTCATGTGTAACCACAGGCTTACCTCAAACTAAAAGTAAGACAGATGCTAGCTTTGATTGTATCAAATAATCAACTCACCACGGATCCAGAATTGCAGATCAATCCGGTGGACAGTCTCCAACACGTCCAAGGACAAGGAATTCCCTTCGACTGCAGCATCAAGCCAGGTTCCAACTCCACGCCACTCCTTTAAACGCCACGCCTACAGAACTTTCACCATCTAGGGATCCTCGTCAGAGACATCCAAGTCTAGGTTTGCCATCTGTGACATCACAATGACTCCACCCCCTTGAGGGCAGCAGCCAGTGGGAGCCAGGTCATATCGAGGGCTGAGAACCAAGAGGGCATAAGTGACATTTTGGTCAAAATTGAGTTATATATATCACCTGAAAGCTCTTGATGAGCTCTTTATAGTGACAAAATTATAGAAGTAAAATATTAATAAATTTAGAGTTAATAAACAAAAACCAAAGGTCTTAACTGTGAACATAGGCTACAGAAGCAGTTAGAGCCAGAAGGGCATAAGTGCATTTACGCCCTTTTGGCACTGAGAAATGTATTATGGGCAAAGTCTGAAGACAGCACATAAGTCAAAATGGCTGATAGTAAATGTAAGACTAGAAAAGGCTGCCACAGAAACGTGGTGTTTAACACAGGTATTGTCACAGTTATTTCAAACACCAGAAATAAGTTGTGAAGGTAAGTTTTGTTTTAACTCCACATTGTTTCAGTAAAGTTATCCTTTAGCCTTTAGCTGGCTAGTTTAGCCTTTAGCGAGCAGAAGCTAGTTGCCTAACTAGCCTACTAAACTAGTAGCCTATTTCAGCATGTTTAGTTATTATAAGACAGGTGGAGGGGGGGTAACTATTATGGGGGGAAATTCTGCAGATCATTACAGAAACAGTTTACATAGTGTGTTTATGTATTATAGAAAATGCCGTGAGTCAGACTGATGAGGATAAGTTTTAACAGTAGACGAAATGTGCCTGTTTACAGTCCACAGGGATACTACACTCTTGTTAGGATGGAAAGGATAAACAAGCCATATAATGTGATGGAGCTTGGGCATAATGCCTCACTTCATTTCAAGTCTTTTTTACAGCACACAATGGGAAACAGAATCAAAGACACTGAGGGAGATGGTGTCCGCTGGCAGAAGATAAAATGGCTGCGCTACACCAAGGAAAATCCCAGATCTGTCCTATTTAACTATGAACTTTGTGGTGATGAATTCTGCACTCTTGAAGTTGGGATGCAGGAGACAACATGTTCACATGCAACTGGGCCTAAAAAGTTGAACAAATCTTAACCAGGGATCAGTGCACTGAAAAAAAAAAGACTTGGTCACAATCTGCACAAATGGCAGTATCCCCTGCTCCTCTCTGGACTTTTACCAGTCTTTGAAGGTTTCTGAATCAAAGTGAGATTTAATACATAGTAGCAATTAAACAACTAGTAATGTAGATTACATTCAGTTTTTAATATTTTGTTCGTTTTGTTCACATGATTAGTTTAGTCAGTGTCATTAATTTATGAATACTGTTGCGCATACTCCAAATATTTGAAAACATATTAATTCCTATTGTTGTCTAGTCCACTGATAGTATGGAATCAGACTTTAACAATAATTTCAGTGAATTTAAATGATCATTTAAATTAAATGTTTAATAATTAAATTAATTCTTAAATTATCATCGATGTTCATTGTATTGTATCATTGTAATTGGTTTCTGTCTATTCTGTCGATGGTATAACCACTCAAAAATAAATAGCATTGAAATAAATAATCTAATATAAATATGTTTTAATGAGTTTTATTATGTAAAAGTGACTGTTCTTTTAAAAGCACATTCATATTCTTTTCTGCTCATGAAATTATCAGATACGCCCATGTTATATCCAAATGAACTGAAAACCTTGGTGCCAAAAAGGCGTATGTGAATATTTTTGAAATTTATAAATGTAGAAAAAATATTTTTTGACTAAAAGATAGATTTAAAAAACAGTACAAAAAGTAAGAGCAAACTGGTCATTTTTTGTTTTGGCTCTCCTGTAAAGTTGGTGAAATGTCACTTACGCCCTCTTGGCTCTCAGCCCTTGATATGGTTTCAGGTTTTAAGTTACTCATTGTCATATGCAATTAAAAGGAAACAATTGTTCTCAATCTAAAATCTCAAAATCTCATGTTCGTTCTACCAATGCTCATTTAATACGTTTTAATGGAAACTGCTCAAGTAGCCATTGCTCTTTTTTTTTTCATTCATGAAAAAGGAATAGAATAGAAGAATAGAATAGAAATTTATTGTCATTGCTACAGAAGAAAACAATGAAAAACAGTTTGGCAACTCCAAAATTAATTAATTAATCAATAAAAAGAGATTAAAAACAGTTAACACACAGGCCGAAACAGTGGTACTCATGGTCAAAATGACACATTTTGTTTGCAAAAGGCTCTAACCGTGCCAAAACATTTAAAATATGCAACAAAAGCAAATTTTGCCTTCAAACAACACAACTTGCAAACAAGTGTATGAGCTCTTCCAATCAACCATTACACAGTGGACAACAAAATACAAAATACAGCACTCAGTGCAAATCAGTGCACCATTGCTTGTCATTGTAGCCTATTACTGTACATAGCTTTCATGCCAGTGCCATTTGTTGTTAAATTTGCCTTCTTGCAAAGAATTGGATCCAGAATCAGAAATGCTTTGATGCAAATTTTATTTCCATTGATTCTTTTTCTTAACTGTGGCTGAAAACTAAAAATACTGTAAATATTACACAAAATACATGTAAACCAAAATAAACTGAGGGAAAAATCTTCTTGATTGCCTTATCCAACCTTGACATTCCTTTGCACCTATTTCTTGGGCAGCAGCAGTCATTGCATTCAGCAAGGGCATCTACTTATAGGGATGGTGATCATAAACCTTCCACCTCCAAGCACTGAAGAACTCCTCTATGGGATTCAAAAATGTGGAATATGCTGGACGGAACTGCATCATCATTCAAGGGTGTACTGCAAACCACTCATTGACAAGGCGAGAGTGGTGTAACGCTACATTGTCCCAGATAATGACAAAGAGTGGCATGCCAGGCCTCAGCAGCCCTCTCTCCTCAGGTGGGATCAGCCTGTCATGAAGTGCATTCAGGAATGTTATGAGGCACTCGGTGTTGTATGGGCCAATAGTGGGGATATGGCACAGGACACCATCATTGGAGATGGCAGCACACATGGTTATGTTGGCGCCCCTCTGTCCTGGAACTGTGATAGTGGCCCTGTACCCAATGAGGTTCCTTCCACGTCTCCTAACTTTACAGTGATTGAAGCCGGCTTCATCAACATAAATGAAGACATGATGTGCCCCCTCAGCTTCAAGCTCCGTTATTCTCTAAGTAAAAAAAGGCAAAATGACAATGAAAAGTGACTCCAGTTGACTCTAACTGCATGATATGACAAGGCATTACAGTATACTGTAGTAATGTTTCCTTACCTCCACATATTGGCATCTGGCCTCCTTCACAACGTCAGAGTTCCTTTGAAATGGAACTGTATAGAGCTGCTTCATGGCCATGTTCCTTCTTAGGATGCGGTCAGTGGTGGTCACACTCACGTTGTTGATGTTCCTAAACATGCCCTGGTCTGCGATGACTGCTGCCCTGATTTCACGCAGCCTTATGGCATTGTTTGCCACAACCATGTTCACAACGGCTGCCTCCTGCTCAGCTCTAAAAATTCTCCCTCTACCACCAGAGAATGGTAGCCTTTGGATTTGTAGTGTAATGTACTGATTTACTGAAGTGTTTATACTGTACCTTTAAGTTGACTTTTAAAAGATACGTGTTGAAGCAATGTACTCTGTGCAATTGACAAATCACACACTGGGTTATTATTTCATGTATTCTTATGACACACATACACTCATTGAACACTTAAGCATTGTGGTAAAGAAGTACCTAGGACTCACTGTGAATCATTTCTAAAAATAGCATGAGGATGGGCTCAGAAACACTGGTGGAAAGTTAGGGGAATTCCAGCTTGTCCTGATATGACCCTGGAGGAGGCGGGCTTAGACTGCCCAGAAAAACATTACACAGTGGAAGTGGCTCCAAGGGAGAAAAGGAGAGAGGGGATACTATTATGTACGTGTGCAAGTAAAGAGGCGGCCATCAGGGGGAGACAGGAGAAATGTGACACCATTATGTTTCAGCTCCAAGGGGGAAGGATTAAAGAAAAAGTGGAAACTCAGCAGAAATGTGACACTGTTACAATCAGCGCCAAGTGGGAAGGATTAACAAAAAGACGACTCAGCAGAAATCTTCACAATAAAAGCCAGTGCGCAAACAAAGAAATTCCAGTCCTGCTCCGGAGCTTGACTCATTGAGTTGTGATGTGTTTGTTGCCTGGGAGCACATTAAACTCAGTTGCATCTGATTCTATGTGTCTCCAGTGATTTTGTTTTTACCTCTGAGTATTTCAGTTTTGATATCTAATAGAAAACAACAAAAGTCTGTTTGAGAAGAAAGGAACGAGGTCGTGAGATTTTTGGCCCAGCTCCATACCTTCAAACTTTTGTTTCTACATTTTTTGGCGAGCCAGTGTAGGAGGGCGAGAAGGTTGGATCCTAAGATTGGGGGCACTGAGCTGCGCATCAGACGTACAGGTGGCCACCAGATAAGGTAAGCAGAGCCTTTTTCTGACTAAACCGGGTGCGTCTGAGGTGCAGTGTTGGGAGCCGCCCAGGTCAGAGGTATTTGACACATTCCTCTCCTAAAGAACCTAAAATGTGATGTAATAATTACTAACTAATAACACAACATTGGAACATAGTTGATATATTGCTGGAGACAACTGAATCTAGTGCAGCAAAGAGTGACCTTGGTGTATGTGTGTGTGGAAGCTAGAGAGATAAGCAGGCAGAGTGAATGTGGGGGAGTGAGTGTGTGTGTGTGTGTGTGTGTGTGTGTGTAAGAAAAAGAGAAAATGTGTGTGTGTGAAAGCTAGAGAAAAAGAGAAAATGTGTGTGTATGAAAGCTAGAGAAAAAAAGAGAAAATGTGTGTGTGTTGGAGACAGTACAGCACGTAAAGAGAATAAGAGAAAAAATAGATAAAGAGATAGAGATCAAGATACATAAAAGCATATCTGTGGTTACCGCTGTTTTCTCACCAACATACCTTTACGCTTGTAGAGGCAGGTGTTGTGTCGGAAGGCAGGTCTGCGCGAATGGAATGCTAAAGATAATACATAAAAGCATATCTGTGGGTACCGCTGTTATCTTGCAACGCCTAACGCAGGATAGTTGTGTTAGAGAAGCAGGTCTGCACGGACAGAATGCCAAAGAGATAAGATAAGAGATAAAAGAGATAAATATCACTAGGAGCCCTGAGGGGATTGCGGTAAAGATCGATCAAAGTGTAAAAACTGTAAACATTATAGGAGAAGATAGCAGTTGTTGTGAATAAGGTAAGATAAATAGACGTGGGTAGATAAAAGACTGAGGACATAATAGACTAACGACTGTACTAAGACAGGGAGCGCAAGAGGTAGATACGTGTGTAGATAAAAAGACTGAGGACATAATAGACTAACGACTGGACAAGGACGGGGAGCGTAAGAGGTAGATAAAGGGTGCACACAGTCAACAGAAGTGGGCTTATACAAGAAATAACAAAGCTTTGTAAAACAAAAATATAATACTTCGGTTCTGATCTCTATTGGTTTAAAGGTCATTACAAAGAAAATTCTTTTGACATTTTGGTGCCTGAATGTTTTCATCATAATCTGGTATCTGTGTGTTTGTTTTATGTGATTTGTTTTAAAGGGTTGTTAAATGTGGTAGTTATTAACAGTGTCTCAGTGAAACAAAACCAGACAAGGGTAATCTAACGGTGTCAACAAATTGTCTGGGGACTGGAAACCTAACGGTGCCAACAAAAGTCCATATGTTTCACTGATCGAACCAGTTGCTCGGGTGAACTCCATACAAACTGGTTGGCTGTTAAGGGGAGAATATAAAAAGGAAATATTTGTTATCTTAATTTAGCAAGTAATAAATTATAAATCAACAAAATCAGTGATAAATATAGCTTTATAAATAAATAAAATAAGTAATAAAATAAAGAAAAAAAGAGAAGTTGAGATCAGGCTGCTAAGAGTTGGATGGAAGAGGGTGACAGCAGTAGTGACGAAATTTGGGCTGAAGAATATTGCATGACTGATGATTCAGTAGATACTAGAGGCATAAAGAACACATTTCGGGTTAGAAAGAATCTACATAGACAACGAGGGTGAGGAGCAGTGGCAAAACAACCAAGAGATTCGACTAAAACTTTGGATAATTACTAAAATTACTAATTTGAAACAAGTGAAGGAAGAATTTTCAGGTATACAGTGGGAGACGATTTTAAATGATTTGTGGACTCCCCGCTCATTAGATCCACTGCTGCAATATTTGTGTGATAATTATAAAAATGGACCCGTAGCTTCACTTCCTCCGAACCAGGTAGTATTTCAAGATTTAGAGAACGGAGTGGAATTTAATCTAAGTATCTCAAGGCAACTGAATCGAACGCAACTGGACTTGGTTTTGTCTTAGAAGACGTTTCACCTCTTATCCAAGAGGCTTCATCAGTTCATGCTTGTCTGACTAGGCTGGAACTAGTCTGACAAACTGGTGTGGAAGCACCCAGGTATTTAACCTCTGGGGAGGTCTTCACAAGGCCAATGATGTCACTGGTTCGTTAGTGCTCTAATGGTGTGTCAACGACAGTCGTTGAAACTCCTGCTGCAATGGTTGTCACTGGAGTCGTTAGAGTCACATGAGGCCATTTGTGAACGACCGTTGTTTTTAGAAGTTAAGTTGTTAAGCCTCCTGGGCAGGGATGAAAGGACAGCATTTGTTACCACCCAGTATGTGTCTAGGGATAAGGGAAGCAACATAAAACCAAACAATGAAGTGAATAAGGCAAGCTGCCGTTTATTCATTCACAAAATAAACAAAACAAACTACGCTTTATAAAAAAAGCGGAACAGAAAAGAAAAACACGCTCGCAGGCTCTGTAACACAACCCGGAAATCGGGCTTCACAAAGGGAGCCTCGGCGGTAAATTACATTTAAACAAATTCAGGGAAGGGCGGCGGGTGACGGCAAACCATAAAACAATTAAAACAAAACTCTGACCTGTCACCAACAAAATAAACACCCCAACTAACTTAACTAACGGTGGTGGAAGGCCACCCAGAATAACAAAACTTAAACAAATCTGTCTGTCTGCTCTATGACTCACAAACAAAACAACACTCAAACCGACACCCATAAAGCTAGTGTACCATACATCAAACAATCTACGTGTGTGTGCAAAGGAGATGTGGCTAGGCTACCAAGCTAAATTCTAAAGCCCATATATTCCCAAATACAACAACAACAGCGAACAGATTATAACAGCTGAAAACACAAATGGAGCGAGGTGGACTGCTCAGGTTAAATCACAGCCGCGCTTGCTCTTGACTTCGTGCAGGCTTTAAAGGTTCGGACGGAACCGATGACAACAGCGAGGGGGCCGGCCGACCAGCAAGCAAGGAGAGCGGGCTGGAGGCGTGGTCCGCCGGGGATTCCCTCCAGAAGAGCAGACAATTAGACACACACATAAATGATTGACAAGTGCTGGCCGAATAATTCCCATAATGACATGCACAGCACATTAAACACAGAAAATAAATGTACTAAGGTCCGGAGACCATAACAGCATTATAGGTGGGGGATAGGTGGTGTCGCAGACCTCCTCCTCTATTGAGAGATGGCTTTTCCAATTTCACATAGATGGCTTCTTTTACACCTCTTTCAAACCATCGGTCTTCCCTGTCCAAAATGTGCACATTGCTGTCCTCGAAGGAGTGTACTTTCTCCTTGAGGTGTAGATAGACAGCTGAGTCTTGCCCTGACGAGTTAGCCCTTCTATGTTGGGCCATGCGTTTGTTTAGTGGTTGTTTTGTTTCACCAATGTACAAGTCTGGGCATTCCTCACTGCATTGGACAGCGTACACTAGATTGCTCTTCTGAGTGTGTGGTGTACGGTGTTTTGGGTGTACCAGTCTTTGTCTGAGTGTGTTACTGGGTTTGAAATACACAGGGATGTGGTGTTTGCTGAAAATCCTCCTGAGTTTTTCAGATACCCCAGACACATAGGGGATGACAATGTTATTGCGCTTGTTCTTTTCTTCCTCACCCACCTTGTTCTTTCTGGAACTGATGAACTGCTGATTTCACAAAGGTCCAACTGGGGTAACCACAAGTTTTTAGAGCCTCCCTCAGATGTTCATGCTCTTTCCCTTGGGCCTGAGTGCTGATAGGTATGTTATCAGCTCTGTGTTGTAGGGTCCTGAAAACACCTAGTTTGTGTTCCAGTGGGTGGTGAGAATCGAACAGTAAGTACTGGTCTGTGTGAGTGGGTTTCCTGTATACCCCAATGTGGAGGCCTCTGTCCTCTGTAATGTGCACGTCACAATCCAAGAAGGGCAAACTATTCTCCTTAACATCTTCTCTTGTGAACTTGATGTTTCTGTCCACTGAATTGATGTGTTCAGTGAAAGCTTGTACCTCTTGAGTTTTGATTTTAACCCATGTGTCATCCACATATCTGAACCAGTGGCTCAGTGCTGTTCCCTCAAAGGAGTTCAATGCTCTTTATTCTACATCCTCCATGTACAGGTTAGCCATAATGGGAGATACCGGTGAGCCCATGGCACAGCCATGTTTCTGTCTGTAAAAATTGCCATTGTATTTGAAATAGGTAGTGCTCAGGCAGAGCTCCAGTAGTTGGCATATCTGGTCTGGGCTGAGCTTGGTTCTGTCGTGGATGGTGTTGTCATGTATCAACAGTTGCCTGACTGTTTCCAAAGCCTCCATAGTTGGAATGCAAGTGAACAGGGAAGTCACATCATAGGATACCATGGTATCATCTGGATCCATTTTTAAACCTCTTACTTTGTTCACAAAGTCTATGGAGTTCTGGATATGGTGGGGTGTATTGCCCACCAAGGGAGCCAGGATGTTGGCTAAATGTTTGGCAATGTTATACGTGACCGAGTTAATGCTGCTGACAATGGGTCTGAGGGGGGCCCCTTCTTTGTGAATCTTGGGGAGCCCACATATGCACAGGATGGCATCTTGGGGGTGCAGATGGTGATATTGTAGGCGATCAATGGTGCCCTCTTTCTGTAGTTTTTGTAGGCATTCTATTGTCTTTTTCTTGTATCCACTGGTTGGGTCTCGTTTCAGCGATTCATAGGTGTTAGTATCACTGAGAAGTGTAGAGACCTTGTTGTGATAGTCAGATGTATTGAGAACTACCGTACATCTCCCTTTATCTGCTGGAAGGATGGTAATGTTTGGATCCTTGCTCAGGGATGTCACGGCTTTCCTTTCCTCAGTAGTGAGATTGGAGGGTGGGGGCTTAGCACTGGACAGAGCTGCTGACACTTTTAACCTAAGCTGCTTGGCTTCGGTTTCTGTCAAGTTGTTTGTCCTTATAGCTGATTCTGTAGCTGTGATCAGATCAACTATAGGTAATTGCTGTGGTGTCACGGCAAAGTTCAGTCCTTTGGCTAAGACCCCTCTCTCTGGGTGGGTAAGTTCCCTGTCTGACAAGTTCTTTACCCATCTGTCATGCGTTTCATCTTGTGTGGGATTGTCAGTTTTTTGCCTCCAAGTAAGGATTTCTGTCTTGTTAGTGTTGCTTCGTATTTGTAGGTTATGGAATTTCCTTTTTTGTCTTTCTTTGCTCATGGTGTGTTGAGATAGTTGTGCTTTATTTGTGAAGTCAGTGATCTTTCCAAGGACGGCCTCAGGTAAGAGGGATGTTAGTTTTTGGAGTAAGTGGTCCGCTTTCTCCTTCAGCCCTTCAGTGGTGAAATGGGTCTGTCTCACTCTCTCATTTAATAGCTGGTTTTGTGCCTTTTCCAAGATCTTGTCCACTCTATAGCCTTTCATAGTGGAACGTAGGCATAGGCTTGTTGGTATTAGCCTGTTTTGTCTGCATCTCAGATTAAACCATAGGTGGTTTCTGTAATCTGCAATCTTTCGAGCCAATCCAAGGTTGCGGATTGTTGTTGTGCCTAGAAAAGTTGATTTGGGAGACAGGAAAATTTGGCTGTTTAACCAAAGTCCCCCTAGGAGACGGGTCACATAAATTAGAATATAACCTCTGAAAGAAAAAAAAAATAAAAATACAAAACTGTGATCACCGTAGGGAAATTATTAGCCCTGATACGTACAAAAGAAACAGACGAGCAACCACAAATTCCAAGAGCAAGTAAAGTTAAACAAGGCTTCATGGGAGCCAACCTAGGAAAGATGGAAAAAGGGGTTCTGACACCCATAGAGATAGTGATGACACAACACCCAGGTCGGAGAAATCGAATCCAACGCTGTGTGACCAAATGGCACAAAAGAACATCGGGAAAAAATCGTTGGCCTAAAGATGAAACCTTCAACCTGGCATGTTCCGACGAGGTGGAGTCAGAACTAAGACACATTGAGGCAAAGGACACTAAGGCGAGTTATAAGAAAAAGAACAAAAGGGCTAAAGAAAGGGAGGTATTAGGGTGGTTTAGACAGGCGGGGGTTGGAAGCAAATAGTGCAAGTAGAGTGCTGTAAGGACCCACAGGACCCCCAGGCACTGAAGCAAATGGTGCAAGCAGAGCGCAGCAAGGACCCACAGGACCCCCAGGCACCGAAGCAAATGGTGCAAGCAGAGCGCAGCAAGGACCCACAGGACCCACAGGCACCGACGGATGTGATACCCATAGCCCCACCCCTACCAGCATCACCACCACACCCACAAGACACATCACCATCAGAGACGGGACAATACCCACTGCACTCAGTAAGGGAGGCAAGAGCCTCAACAACAATGGAAGGCCAAGTGGAGGGAAGGTTCACAGTGACCTTGTTCAGGGCCACGAAGGCCAAGTGCAGACGAAAGAAGACGCTCCCCACACGCAGAACACTGACAATCCAATGCCACTCATTACCACTCCAGAGGCCCCCGAGGGGGCAGGGTCGAGGCGGACCAAGGGGAGGACCAGCAGGCCGAGGAGGATGGAGAGGGGGACCGAACTTTCCTCCAGGACCCCAGCCACCGCAACGGCAAACCTATCAGCAAGCCGCTCCGTATCAGCAATCAGGCCCCCAGGAAATGAACACAAGATATCCAGGAGTGAATCCTGCTGCACCTGACAATCTATGCTGGGGTTGTAACCGGCCCGGCCACCGACGTAGGGAGTGTCCGGTCAATCCATGGAAGGTCCAGCAGAAAACTGGCCGAACAGGAGACAGGGTGCCCATGGTAGGGTTGCCCAGAGAAGCCTGAGGGGGAAGTAATGTCACCAGTCATTTCATTACAGCCACACGACGAACCAACTGTACCTGTTGTCATCCACGAACAAGCATATCCTTTTATGGTGGACACAGGGGCTGCATATTCATGCCTTGGAAAAGAAGGTTCTAAACTCCCCCTCTCTAAGTCATCCAAGACCATAGGCTTCTCTGGGAAATCACAAGTCATACCATTGACAGAGCCCGTTCCAATGCTCATCGCAGGAAAAGTCATATTTGCACCCCTACTCTATTCAGCTCATACGCCAGTAAACCTTCCAGGCAGAGACATATTGTGCCCTCTCAAAGCTAAGATCATGTGTAATCAAGATGGGCTATATTTAGATTTCCCAGAGGAACCTCCACAAAGCACGATGCCACAGCTGCCCATGAACGCCACAGAGACACCACAGGCGTTGGTCTACTGGCTCCAACTGACACCAGAAGAGTCTCACCTTAAACAGACATGGACTGAGTGGGAACCATGGGTCAGGTTACATTTTGACACAGCACATACTCCCACTCTGCCACTGCATTGCACGCTCATGTATGATGCAGACCAGACTCATGTAGATTATCAAGAATGCTGGGACGCAGTGCTCACTAAAAAACCATGCCTGATCACTAGTGAAGACATGTATTTAGGACCTCAAGGTGTGGCGGCAGCCGTCCGCCTCCCAGAAGAATTAGCAGGATGGTTTCAGGTGCCAAATTCTGCACCACATGTTACCCTGATGATAGCAGAAGATTATGAGTCTCATCATCTGGGTCCTATGGTCAGACGTGCACTGCAGGTGTGAGAGTGGTTACCCACCGAGAACAAATACATCCACATTTCAGATGACAAACAATACATCAGAATCTCAACTAAGACAGGTGATGAAACAGTCGCAGACAAGGTACTTGTAGATGGTACTACTCCCACACAGATGGCAGTCACAGAAGAACACGCACAGTTGCTGAGTAAAATTTCACCACAGCTATGGACAGCACACAAAACAGACGTAGGCTTGATAAAATCAGCGCAACCTGTTCGCATCACACTAAAACCACATGCTAGCCTACCATACCAGAGGCAGAATCCTCTCCAGCAGCATGCCATTGACGGTATCCGACCCACAATTGAGGGCTTGGTAAAAGCCGGAGTTCTGGTCAAAACTAGAAGTCCCTGCAACACGCCCATTTTTCCAAATCAAGAAACCAAATTTCTCAGATTAGCAGTTAATGCAGTGGTGGAAACAGAGACGCCACATGTGCCAGAATCACACATGTTGCTTTCAAACATACCACCCGACATACAGTGGTACACAGTTATTGATTTGTGTTCTGCTTTTTTCAGTGTATCGCTACACCCAGACTCTCAATATTTGTTTGCATTCACTTATGAAGGTCAGCAATATGTCTATTCCAGAATTCCTCAAGGACCTTCGATTTCGCTGTCGATCTTTAACTGAGTGTTGACACATGACCTAGCTAATTTGAACGTGCCAAGCACTGTATTACAATATGCAAATGATTTGCTTGTCTGTAGCTCTTCAAAAAAACAATGTCAAAAAGATTCCATTGCAGTGCTCACAGCATTAGCAGAGGGGGGACACAAGGTCAGTAAAGACAAATTGCAGTTCTGCCAGCAGTCTGTAGAGTACTTGGGCAGACAGTTGAGTGGGGATAAAAAGTGCATTGCCCCATCTCAAATAGAGGCAGTAAGTAAGGCTCCTCAACCGCAGACGGTGGGCCAAATGCTGTTTTTTCTCGGCATGACAGGATACAGTCGGCCATGGATTTGTGACTATGCTATAAAAACTGCTCCATTCAGAGCTTTAGTAAGACCAGCAGGACAGACCAACAACACAGCACAACTGTCCTGGACGGAGGAAGCAGAAGGTGCGTTCCAAGCCTTAAAAATAGACATGCAGTCTGCTCTAGCGTTAGGCACTCCTAACTACTCCAAGCCTTTTCATCTCTACGTAGCAGAGAAATGTGCCGTCCTGATGCAAGACACACCTACAGGTAAACAACCACTAGCACAGTACAGCACTAAGCTTGATAACATAGAGGCTGGTTTGCCTCCCTGTTATCAGGGGCTAGCCGCAGCTGTCTTTGCATTTCAAAAAGCATCTTTGTTAACAATGGGACATCCTGTAACTTTGTACACCTCTCACCAGCTTCATGCCCTGCTGACAAGTCCCAGATTAGTTTTGACACAGGCCAGACACACAGGATATGAGGTCATCCTGTCCGCTCCTGAACTCGACATTCAACGATGTACCATCATTAATCCGGCCACTAAAATGGTTGTATCCACAGAAGGTACACCACATGACTGTCTTCATGACAGACAAATTTATGCACGCTCGAGAAGATTTGCACAATCAGCCCATTTCAGCTGACCTCACATTGTTTGTTGATGGCTCCTGTTTTCAGGATGCCACAGTCATGCAGTCTATGGAATTGTACAGCTCAACAACGATCAGGATTTTGTGACTATACAATCATGTAAACTTGCTCAGCCCTGCTCCGCCCAGCTAGCAGAGATAAAAGCTCTAACAGCAGCATGTAGAGAAGCAAAGGGAAAGTCAGTGAACGTATATACAGATTCAGCATATGCATATGGAGTGTGCCACATCCATGCAAACATTTGGAAACAGAGAGGGTTTCGCAGGGCAGACGGCACCCCAGTCACACATGGGGAGGCCATTGTTGACCTGTTGGAGGCTATGCTCCTCCCCAAAACTCTAGCCATAATCAAATGTCCAGCCCCCCAAAAGACTGATTCTTTGATAGCCAAAAGTAATAACCTAGCTGATGTAGCAGCCAAACAGGCAGCAATAGGTGCAGTAATAGCACCCATATTAACCATACAAGACTGTGAACCCCTCACTACCATGCCTTCTCTTGTAGCCGTGCAAAACAGAGTAAGTGAGGCTGAAAAACGACTGTGGATCAAGTGTGGCGCCATCAGAACACAAGCACAGGGGCCAACAAATGGTCTCTGGCGAGATAGTCATGGCAATTTTGTACTACCAACCCTGTTGCTGCGACATGCTATAATTTGGGCGCATGGTAGTGACCATTGCGCAAGGGGGGAGATCCTACGGAAATTGCAAGCAACATGATGGTCACCATTCATGGCAACCACGGTAGATAGAGTACTAAGCGAATGCGAAACTTGCGTGAGATACAACATTAGGAAAGTTTTTACAGCCCCACTGGTGCATATACCACCTCCAGATGGTCCTTTCAGACACCTCATGTTAGACTACATAGACATGGGAGCACAATCCAGAGTAGGAGGAATGAAATACGTCTTGGTAGTCATATGCAGATACAGCCGATGGGTAGAAGCAACAGCCACAGCCCGATCAAATCACAGAACAGTTGCAAAATTCCTCTGCCAAGAAGTCTTCCCGAGATTTAGGATGCCGGACACCATATCATCAGATAACGGAAAACACTTTGTATCTAATGTAATACAAGAAACATTGAAGCAACTAGGCATCAAACAAAAGTTTGTCTGTGTCTACCACTCTCAATCACAGGGGGCAGTAGAAAAAGCAAATGGGATTCTGAAAACAAAAACAGCTAAAATAGTAGTAGATAGTGGGGACAAGCTTAACTGGGTGGATGCTTTACCGCTTGCACTATTGTCAGTGCACTCACAAGCCAGCAGAATCTCGCATCTAACACCGCATGAAATGCTTACGGGTCGACCCATGCCAATACCATATTTGAGGGGTCCCTACGAAGGGCCCCCATTGGAGCAACTGCAAAATGAAATGTTTGACTATTTACGAAGTCTAACCCGTATCCATAGGGCTATCTTCCAGCAGGTGAAAGGGGCCACAGAGGACAGACGAGTTGAGATCCCAGAGAGACCATCAGGCGATGCCTCCCCGCAGGAGCAAGGGACAAGGCGATCCTCACGCTTGGCGGCCAGGTGGCCAGGCGGAGTGACAGCAGTGGGTCGCTGCCAGGGAGGGTATCACCAGAGAGTACCACAGAGGGGAGCACCTCCTCCACAGTGGCTAGTGATGAGTCTCACAAGTCGACACCTGACAGCCGCAGGGATGATGATGAGTGCGCAGGGGCAGCAAGAGCAGAGGAAATTGAGGAAGCTGCAGAAGAAGAAGAAGAAGAAGGCCGCAGCACAGAAACAGGCGCAGCAGAGAGCCAAGAGAGTGCAGACACAGACACAGGAGACACAGACACAAGGGGTGCAGACACAGGAGATGCAGGCACAAACAGGGAACAGCAGACCTGCAGGCCATATAGCCAGAGAAGTTCAGATGTAGGAGGCCAGACTAGTATAGTAGGAGGACTTCAGGCAGGGATAATAGCTGCAGCGATCAGGATCAGGGGCAGATTGACCATTGTTTACTCACACTAGGATCCATGGCTGTATACCAGGGACAGATGCCTAGTGGAGAAATAGTGCAGCTGACCTACTATAAGTCACATGCTTATGATGATGTGTTGGTGGAAGGTCCAGGAAATGTTAGGTTGCATGGCCAGTCTATAGGACCACAATGTAGTGCAGAGGGGATGGTGACAGCAAGAGTTTGGTGTGATGATGAAAGATGTGCCAGTGTAGACACCGGGCACACAGTACCCATAGAACTGGATCAGCGATGGCTCAAACAAAAACCAGAACCCCGCAGAAGAACCAGAAATACGCCAGTACAAGACACCGAACTAATTAGAACTACTACATGGAGATCTAATATGTTTTATCAGTGGTTAGAGTACTCTGCCAAACAGGTAACCAACAGCTCGTGCATATCCTGCCACAGAAAATTAGGCCTACCCAGAGTTAGGCCCCTCCCAGGTATAGAGGATTGTGAACGACGAGACACCTGTTTTGCACAGTGTACTATGTGGATGGCGGCAGAGAAAACCAGTTATGCCAATAATAGTGAAATCTGCCCAATAAGCCTTAAAGGGGCTCCTGAGGAAATTAAAAAAGAATTTCAAGTACCACACGCTCGAGGCGGAACAATTGATCCAGTGCCAGTGGGAAAGTGCCACCCATAAGCAAACTAATCAGACTTGGATCGCAAAAGTGTGTCAAACCGTAGAGAAAGCTAAGATTCAGTGTCACCAGGTGGTAAGCGGCACAGCTAAGACCTCATACATCATGGGGCGCAATTTCACCCACGCCACATGGATTTGGATTTATGACCTTAGTAAAGGTACGGATCCCCTAGCAGATATATTTTGGATGTGCGAGAAAGATAGACAGGTAAAGGCAATGTTGCCAGCCAATTGGACTGGAATTTGTGTGCCAGTCATGCTGACAGGACCAATCACTATAATAAGTTTGACTGATGACGGGCCAAAGAGGGTACGTAGATCGATCGGGGGATCGGGGGAGAAAATATACATCACATGGGACCAGGTGCCACAAGGGGTCCCGGTAGAACATCAGGCCATAGGAGATGACTGGATAGGGGGAGGTAGAGGATTAGGTGCTATGCCATTTGTAGGGACCATAATGAACGCCCAATACATAGCACGTAATAGCCGCCGGGTGAACTATTTATGGTACAATCAACAGAGGTTCGTAAATAGGTCTATAGCAGCACTGGAAGGTGTGAGTGAACAGTTGCATGCTACATTCCTAATGACTGTGCAGAACAGACTTGTCATTGAAACAATGTTAGCCCCAGACCAACGTGTCTGTGATGTAATAGGGGAAGAGTGCTGTACAGCCATCCCCATGAATACAGGTGAAGATGGCAATTTGAAAACATACGTAGTGTTCTGAATTCCCCATCTTCATCAGTAGGTGGCACTGTTTCCTAAGGAACGGTCTGGTCTTTTGGGTCAGGCAGTGAGTTGGACCACTAAGAGAATCCCTGAAGGGTCCTTAATGTGTGCTCACTGTAGTTGCTTCGCGCTGGTCTGGACAGTCGGCATCTGAGCAGCATATGAGTGCATGAGAAAAGTAAGTTGCTAATGATGTTTTGTCATTAAGACTGCTGTTGTTTCTGCTACACTTGTAAACTTCTGGGATGTTTATGATGACTTAAGTTGAGCTGTTGAGCATTTATTTGCCAGTTATATGGCATGAATATTTTCATGCTAATGGTTTGTGCTAAGGTTAAAGCTGTAGCACCTAATGCTAAACCGCTAATCTTAGTATGTTCATGCTACCGTATATGTGAAATGTTAATAGTGTAGCCTTGTAGCCTATTATACTAGCATGTGTGGGTGTTAATGCCTCTATGTTGATGTTAAAAGGGCTAGTCTGGTGTTTTCAATGCTTTATATGCAAGTTACTAATTGTGTGCTATTGTTTATATGCTGTTACGCTAGTTGTAGAGGCTAGTAGCTTTAAGTTGATATTATAATGTTGCTATAAGGTAGTTTTCACTACCTTCTGTATACTTATACATTTGGTGTACTGTCCTCATTATTATTCCTGAGACTATATGACTGTTCAGGATCACTGTGCTAATTAAAGGACAAAGACCACTGATGTCCCTGTCCCGTGTCACTCTTTGACTGGAGCCCCATTGCAGATGCAGAAGCCTGCCTAAGCTTCCTGAGTAGATGTTTTCTACTTCACATGATTCTTAATACGTAGACTAAGAGACCAACAAGTACAACACTCCAATTGGAACACTTAAACCTCATCAATTCTTGACTGGTCAGAAAAGTTGTCTGTTGGAAAAATCTTACGGACTATAGGAGTAATATTTGGACTTGTTTTATTGACTATTCTCTTGATAATCTGTTGCGTCCTTCCCTTAATACAGATCCTGATAAGAAGGGCCATGGGAACGGCCACAGGACAATTTGTTATGCTGATACAACAGCAGGAAAAGCTCCCCGAGAAAGGCGAATTGTGGGAACTAGATGAACAGTGGGTAAGACCCTATGCACCCAAAAGATTGAACAACGATTTATATGAGACCATGATTGACAATACGGACGTATGTGAGAATATGGCTGACAATATAAACTTATATGAACCTGGAAGGGGAATACGAGGTTGTATAGAGGGAGAGCCAATTCAGGGTAAGAAATAACCAAATAATTGGCAATAGATTCAGGTAAAACCTTGCTGTTACCAAACCCATACTAACAATCGACTGATTAACATATATAGGTTATTTATACCACAAGGCAATTAGGAGGAAAAGGAGGAAAAGAGGGAAGTGAATTGAACTAAACGGTGTCCTTTACAACACATAGATAGGTGCAGAGCATGGCCAGCAGTTGGAGATCCCCGTATCCAAAGCAGAAGAATCCAGGGTTGGCCTACCAAGAGCGCCCAGCCATGCCAGAGTGCCCAGACCACCCCAACCCATCTCCCAGGCTGACCAACCAACCCCCATTCCCGTATGTGCCCCAAGGAGGAGCCCCCATTGAAGCCCATTGGTACCAGTACGCGCCGATGACCTCGCCAGGAACCTACGTGCCACCGCTTATGCAGCCGCCATTGACGAACATCCCGAACTGGACTCCCATCAACCCCTTCAACCCCGCTGACAACGCACACCTGTGCCACAAAGACCATTGTCCCGAGCCACCAGAGTCCTGCTGCAATCCCAATATAACGTGTGGCCTGAGGCAGTGGAAGGACATCTCCACGAGCTGCAAAACGAGACGCCTACCACTGAGAGATACAAACAGCTCGTGGATGACCTACACACCCAACTCTATGATGTTCCTGCAAAATTCTACCGTCGCCTAGTGTGCAGCTTCCCTCTACGTAGAGCTGCGACATAGCCTGCGACATAGCCTGCGCAAGCTGCGCCATTACACCTACAAACGCAGGATGGTGGAATATTGCTGGGGTCTGAAGGAGCAGCAGGAACGGGATCAACAGGAGAGATCAACCTGCATGCTCAAGTTCGCATCCTGACAGAGACAACCAAAACCTGCGAAAGCAGCTGGCAACCTATCAAGAGTTGGAGCTTGAGATCTCGTTACTGAAGGATCAAGTTGCAGCTTACTGCCGACTGCGTATGGCCGGGACGTCAGCCTATGTTTCCACTGACTCTATTAACCAGTGACTGTGCTATATGAACAGTTGCAGGATTATTAGGGTGTTCCATTCACTGTAATCGTTTTATAATTATGTATACACTGGAGTGATGATGTATCCCACTGTGACTTATCTTGTGTGTTGCACTACTTATCAATCACCTTTGTAGGTTTTAGATTAAACACTGTAACAGAGTGATATTCACCTTTCTAGATTTTAGTTTAAACACTGTAACAGACAGATATTACACATTGAGTGCCTTACCCTTGTTGTGCCTATACCAAGCTGTAATCAGTAGAATGTAGTGTGTTTGATGTTTGGCTAATCGCTTGGGTAGAGTGGGACTTTGCAGTCCCAGAGGAGGGAATATATATTTTTTCCCTCTGTTAAGCTTGCTGATTCATGAAGATTGTAGTATGAGGCCTTCTGGTCCCAAAGGGGAGAATATATATTTTCCTCCCTCACTATTTAGTGGGACTTGTTAGCCCCAAAGGGGGGAATGTAGTGTAATGTACTGATTTACTGAAGTGTTTATACTGTACCTTTAAGTTGACTTTTAAAAGATACGTGTTGAAGCAATGTACTCTCTGCAACTGACAAATCACACACTGGGTTATTATTTCATGTATTCTTATGACACACATACACTCATTGAGCACTTAAGCATTGTGGTAGAGAAGTATAGAATTGGCTCCAAGGGAGAAAAGGAGAGAGGGGATACTATTATGTACGAGTGCAAATAAAGAGGCGGCCATCAGGGGGAGACAGGAGAAATGTGACACCGTTATGTTTCAGCTCCAAGGGGGAAGGATTAAAGAAAAAGTGTAAACTCAGCAGAAATGTGACACTGTTACGATCAGCGCCAAGTGGGAAGGATTAATAAAAAGATGACTCAGCAGAAATCTTCACAATAAAAGCCAGTGCACAAACAAAGAAATTCCAGTCCTGCTCCGGAGCTTGACTCATTGAGTTGTGATGTGTTTGTTGCCTGGGAGCACATTAAACTCAGTTGCATCTGATTCTACATGTCTTCAGTGATTTTTTTTTACCTCTGAGTATTTGAGTTTTTGATATGTAATAGAAAACAACGAAAGTCCGTTTGAGAAGAAAGGAACGAGGTCGCGAGCTTTCTGGCCCAGCTCCAGACCTTCAAACTTTTGTTTCTACAGATTCTATAAAGAATACATGTAATGGGAATGAGGAAACAATTACATAAAGTATATCACTGAAGATATTTCTGTATATATAGTACAGCAACATTATCTGTTTTCCTGTCGAAAAATTCTGACAATGGATGCGACAGTGTTTCTGTTTAGAACAGGTTGGACTCTTTGTCCAGCCTCTCTAAGTGAAAGGCCATGACTGATAACGTGATCAATAACAGTTGCCCGAATTTCATCAGAAACCTGAGCCCTTCCAACTATACCTCCACCTTGCACTCGGACTCCTCTTCTCGGACCCCCCCCCTCTTACTCTTACTCTCATCTGCCTTAGACCTCTTCCATCCACGTTGGCAAAGAACAACACAGACACTGCACCTTTTAAGGCCTGCAGACTGATTGCTAATTGAAGATTTGTGTGAAGGAGTGTCAAACAGGTGCTTCAGTGATTTCATACTGATGTAGGTAGTTTCTAATAGTTAGGAACAGATGGTTTCTGTTTGGTTACCATAGCTAAAACAATGGAGTTTAGACTGCTTGAATGACATCCGTGTTAACCGTTCTGCAAAAGGGTGGGAAAAATGTGTCAATCCAATGAGAAAGGGTTAACACATTTGCAAGAGGTGTTTTGTGCTCTACTGAGACAGTGATGATGAAAACCAAGTGGATCCCAGTTTCTTTAAGCAGGTCAAAGCAATCAAGAAAAACTGTAAAAGTGCAACTCATGCAGACAGTTCAGTGCAATTCAGTTCAGTGCAATTCTCAGTTCAGTGCACGTCATTGGATATCAGGGGTGATGGCAGTAACAGCTCGTGGGTAGAAGCTGTTTCTCAGTCTATTTGTTTTGGTTTTTATTGTCCTGTATCTTCTCCTAGAGGGCAGAGGAGAAACAGAGAATGTCCAGGGTGTGAATGATCTTTGGAAATACCACTGGCTTTCTTTTCCAGTCGGCCAGTGTAAATGTCTGTAAGTGACGGCAATGGTGATCCAGTAACATGCTCAGCCGCCCTCACCACCCGCTGGAGATCCTTCTTGTTCTCCTCTGTGCAGCTGGAGAACCACACAGTGCAGCAGTAGGTCAGGATGCTCTCTGTGGCTGCCCGGTAGAAGTTGGTGAGCAGGTGATGAGGGAGGTGAGCGTGTTTTAACTTACTGAGGAAGTACAGTCTTTGTTGGGCTTTCCTCACCTGGTGTGAGGAAAGTGGTGTGATCCAGGTGAGGTCGGCTGAGATGTGAACACCAAGGAATTTGAAGCTCTCTACCCTCTTATCCTCCTCCCCGTGAACGGAAAGGGCAGAGTGCTCAGTGCGTCTAGATCTTCTGAAGTCCACTATGATTTCCTTGGTTTTAGTGATGTTTAAGTCCAGATTATTTTGAGAACACCAGTTTATCAAGTGCTGAACCTCTTCTCTGTAGGCTGCCTCGTTGTTGTTTGATATCAGGCCAACTATGATGGTATCGTCGGCAAACCACACAAATTAAAACAAACTAACAAACAATAACCCTATGTGTTTGTCCTTTCTCAGGTCATTTCATCATTCTTGTCAGCTCTGCATTGGAAGACTTCATTATATCATTACAGCTGTCAAATCATTTCACAGCCAGAAAACCTTCCATCAGCTTCGCAGAAAGCTATCCGTCATGATCTCTTCCAAAGCACACCCTCAGACGATCTTACTAGCCAGTTTCAGCTCCCCTTTTCCTCTCTAGACATCACGTTCATTAGCGGTTTCACCACCCATTGTACCAATAAAACAATAAAATTTCATTTTCTACCCATAACTACTTTTTTTTGGAACCAGCTTTCCATTAATCTAGCCACTGGCAGTTGCAAATGAATACATACATTCTTACATTAACCAACATTTGCAAAAAGGTTTCTGCTTTTGTGGCAAATGCTTGCCATCCATGGTCCTGCATATTTTTTGGCTTCCTGCAGTGCTCTGAATTTGCCCCAATGCACCAACGACCCTCCACTTTTTCCCAGTTTTTCTAACGCAACTTTATACTTCTGATTCTTTCTTCTTCTCACTCCCAAGAAGTAAATCAATGTATTCCTCAACATTACATACTTGCCATCTCATTAAAGCTTTACTAATCGCTTGGTCATGGTACAGTGTTTGCTAGTAAACTTAAGTTTACTAGTTGCGTAAGTCTAGGAGCAGGACCATGCCTCACTACTTATACCTTGTTATTCCTCCCCATACTATTAATTTTCCGTTTCTTTTTCGTAATTAAGATTGTAATTGCTTTTAACATAAAAATCATAAATAAAATAATAAAACAATCAAAAACAAAAACAAACAAACAGCCAGGAAATCTAGCAATTATTGTCCTTCCACACCTTAGAATTATCCAAGCACAGGTTATGAGGCCAGTTTTCAATATTCCAATAAAAATGTATTTAAATTTGCCACTGCAGTTTTGTCACTAAGGAAACATAGTTTTGGCGAACTAGGCAATTCACATTCTAACCATTTACCAATTTAATCCAGAACGTTCCTCCCCTAGGACATGGTGCACACATATAAGTCACAGCTCTATTGAGCCTTGTATTCCTTTAGCCCTTAGCAGTAATGATTTTATGAGCTTTTTTAATGACAAAATTGTCTTGTCCTCAGACAGTACCTATCTGCAGTCAAACACAGCTGTAAGACCTGATATATATTTAGATTGCTTCTCCCAGATTACTCTTCAACGACTGACCTCAATGATTTCTTCATCCAAGTCATCAACGTGTCTCTCAGACCCCATCCCAATAGGCTACTTAAGGAAGTCTTACCTTTAGTTAACACTTACACATTAGACATCAATATGTCTCTATTAACAGGCTATGTACCACAGTCTGTTAAGGTAGCTGTAATTAATCCACTTCTAAAAAAGCCCACCCTGGATCCAGAGGTGATAGCCAACTATAGACCAACATCTACTCTTCCCTGTCTTTCAAAAACCCTTGAAAAAGTAGTTGCAGACCAGCTGTGTGACTTTCTCCATGATAATAATTATTTGAGAAATTTCAGTCAGGATTTAGAGTGCATCATAGCACTGAGACAGCACTAGTTAAAATTACAAATGATCTTCTGACTGCCTCCGACAAAGAACTTGTCTCTATACTTGTTTTAGTAGAGCTTAGATTTGACGCAATTGACCATCAAATTCTGCAACAGAGACTGGAACATTTAATTGGCCTTAAAGGTTCTGCACTAAGCTGGTTTAAATCTTATTTATCCGATTGATTTCAGTTCATTCAGGTTCACAATGAATCATCTTTACATGCTAAAGTTTGTTTTGGAGTTCCACAAGTTTCTGTGCTCAGACCAATTCTATTCACTTTATATATGCTTCCCTTAGGTAACATCATTAGAAATCACAATGTAAATTTCCATTGTTATGCAGATGATACACAAATGTATTTACCGATAAAGCCAGAAGAAACGGATCAATTAACTAAACTTCAAAAATGCTGTAAAGACATAAAAACCTGGATGAGCTCAAATTTCCTTATCTTAAATTCAGACAAAACTGTCGGCCCCAAACAACTCAGAAACACTTTATCTGATGATATAGTTTTTCTGGATGGCATTGCTCTGGCCTCTAATACTACTGTAAGAAACCTCACAGTAATATCTGATCAAGATTTGTCTTTTAACATTTAAAACAAATCTCATGGACTGTGTTTTTTCATCTGCGTAATATTGCAAAAATTAGGCCTATCCTATCCCAAAAAGATGCAGAAAAATTGGTCCACGCTTTTTTTACCTCTAGGCTGGATTACCGTAACTCCCTATTATCAGGTTGCTCTAATAAGTCTTTGAATAAGTCTCCAGCTAATTCAGAATGCAGCGGCACGTGTACCGACAGGAACTAAGAAACAAGATCACATTTCTCCTGTTTTAGTTTTTTTGCACTGGCTCATGGTAAAATCCAGAATTGAATTTAAAGTCCTTCTCCTAACTTACAAAGCTCTAAATGGTCAGGCTCCTTCACATCTTAGAGAGCTCATAGTGCCCTATTATCCCACCAGAACACAGCACTTTGAGAATGCAGGGTTACTCGTGGTTCCTAGAGTCTCCAAAAGTAGAACCGGAGCCAGAGTCTTCAGCTATCAGGCTCCTCTTCTGTGGAATCATCTTCCTGTTTTGGTCCGGGAGGCAGACACCATCTCCACATTTAAGACTACAGACATTTCCACTCCTGCCGTCACTGCTGCAGATCCACCACCTGCGGCCAGCACTGACCGGGGAGCTCGATCCACCTCAACGAGGGAAAAACGCTGCAGGATACTGCAGGAGATCAGACACTCTCGGGGTCTCCCTGGAGCTGGGGCTCCTCGTCCCTGGCTGCTTGTGCAGTCTTCCCAGCATGCACCATCGTCTTCAGTACAGAGGGAGGAAGCTGACCTCTCCAGCTGGCCCACACACATCACCTCCTCTTCCCCCCCACTACATTAATCATCGGCGACTCCATAACCAGGCATATCTGCTTCTTTAACGGCATCACACGCTGCTTTCCCGGTGCCACAGTCCTTGATATCTGTGACAAAGTCCTGGACATACTGCCCTCACTCCCCACCTCTGTCAAACATCTGGTTGTTCATGTTGGCTGTAAGAATGCTTCTCGGAGAGAGTCTGAGCGCACCAAAGCGGATTTTAACCTAATTTTTAACGTTTTAAAGGACTCTGGAAGGTCAGTTTTACAGGTGTACGTGCTGACATATTGCGGTAAGCGAGTTGTGTCATTTCCGGTGTTTCTGTGACAGCGTCTCTGTACTGCTCTGGTGAATTCTACTTGCCTGCTTTCTGCTTTAACTCACTTCAGTTGCTTTAACGTTGCTTTAACGTCTACTCCAAGTCTTAACCCACACTGGTTCTGTTTTTTTTTTTTTTTTTTTAATTTATTTTTTGCCTTTAATGGACAGGATAGTTAAGTGTGAAAGGGGGAGAGAGAGAGGGGATGACATGCAGCAAAGGGCCACAGGCTAGACTCGAACCCGGGCTGCTGCGGCAACAGCCTTGTACATGGGGCGCCTGCTCTACCACTAAGCCACCGACGCCCCAGCACACTGGTTCTGTTTAAGCACTTATAGCTCTCCTCCTTTCTACGACTTTCTTGCTAATCTCTTAGCTGTTGTTTGCACGTTACTAGCCGTGGTAGCTACATTAGTTTTACAGTTAGCGATGGCTTCTCCCTCTGCTCTTTCTTGCTCGGTGTGCCAAATGTTTAGTTTTGCCTCTGCCTCCTTTAGCGACAGTGGTAACTGTAATAAGTGTAGCTTATTTGCTGCGTTGGAGGCGAGACTTAGTGAATTAGAAGCGCGGCTCCGCACCATGGAAAACCATTCAGTAGCTGCGGTAGTTAGCCAGCCCCCTGTAGCCGATGCAGAGCCACATAGCATAGCCTTAGCCTCTGCTAATGGTCCTCCAGTAACTCCCATTCAGCCGGGAGGTTGGGTTACGGTTCGCCAGAGGCACAGCTCGAAGCCGAAGCCCACGGCTCACCACCAGCCTGTTCATGCACACCCGCTGAGGATAAAACTCTGGTTATTGGCAGCTCTATTCTGAGGAACGTGAAGTTAGCAACAACAGCGGCCATAGTCAAATGTATCCCTGGGGCCAGAGCGGGCTAAAACTTTAAAACTGCTGGCTAAAGCTAAACGTAGATTCAGTAAGATTGTTATTCACGTCGGCGGGAATGACACTCGGTTACGCCAATCAGAGGTCACTAAAATTAATATTGCCTCGGTGTGTGAATATGCAAAAATGATGTCGGACTCCGTAGTTTTCTCCGGACCCCTCCCAAATTTGACCACTGATGACATGTTTAGCTGCACGTCATCATTTAATCGCTGGCTGTCCAGGTGGTGTCCAGCAAACGATGTGACTTTCGTTAATAATTGGCAAACTTTCTGGAGAAAACCTGGTCTTATTAGGAGAGACGGCATTCATCCCACTTTGGATGGAGCTGCTCTCATTTCTAGGAACCTGGCAAATTTTATTAGTAATTTAAATCCCTGACAACCCAGATTTGAGATCAGGACTCAGAGTCGCAGTCCTATATGCCTCTCTGAGCTTGTAGTTCAGTTACCCACCCATAGTTTTCATAGTTTTATACAAACGGTGTCTGTCCCCCGACCACCTAAATTATTTAAATCTAAAATTAAACAAAGAGGAGTTGTGCATAACAACCTCATAAAAATTAAAACCTCATCTGTGACAGCAAGACAAAACAGGAGAATTAAATACGGACTGTTAAATATCAGGTCTCTATCGTCTAAAGCAGTGTTAGTAAACAAATTAATATCAGATAATCATATTGATTTACTCAGTCTCACTGAAACCTGGCTGTGTCAAGATGAATATGTTAGTCTAAATGAGTCCACTCCTCCCAGTCATAATAACTTAACATTAACTCTAGTCTGTTAATCAGCCCTAAACCTAAACTAGATTATAATTCATTTGAAAGCCTCGTTCTTAGTCTTTTACATCCGACCTGGAAAACCTTGCAGCCACTTTTATTTGTTATAGTGTACCGTGCTCGTGGCCCATATTCTGAATTTGTATCTGAATTCTCAGAGTTTTTATCCAGTTTAGTTCTTAAATCAGATAAAGTTATTATTGTAGGTGATTTTAACATTCATGTCGACGTTGATAATGACTCCCTGGCTACCGCGTTTATCTCATTATTAGACTCCATTGGCTTCAGTCAGGGTGTACATGAACCCACTCATTGTTTTAACCATACCCTCAATCTAGTTCTGACGTATGGAATTGAAATTGATAACCTAACAGTCTTTCCACAGAATCCCTCGCTATCGGATCATTATTTGATTACTTTTGATTTCTTTTTACTCGATTACACGCCACTCAGCAACAGTTATGTTGTGTCCGCCACTAGGTGGCATAGTAAGCCTAAGTGTGGCCTGTTGTAAACAGCTGCAGAGAGAGAGAGCGTAGAAGAAGAGTGTGGACTTGACGTTGATCCTGCATAGAGCATGTGTGTTAGCCCGGTTGCTAATAAAGCCAGCTAAAAGGAGTACTGCCTCGGTGCTTATTCTACTTGCTACCACCTGTACACATAACAATTGGCGACGATGTCTGTACCCATGCCTGCACCATTCCTGCCCTGCAGTGGAGAACCGCCTGTGCCGTTCGCCACATGGAGGAAAATGTTCGAGAATTACCTGTTAGCCATACATGCTACCGGAGGCTCCTGGCCGGAGGCTAGACGGAGGGCGCTGCTAATTTATGCTCTCGGCACAGAAGGACAACGTTTGTTCTACACCCTACTGGACACTGGCACTACGTATGCTGAAGCCATGGAAGGTCAGTTTGTGCCAAAAGTTAATACTGTCGTGGCTCGCCATCAGTTCAGACAGAGGGCTCAACGTGCTGACGAGACGGTGCCTCAGTATATTGCAGCGCTGAGGGAATTAGTGGCTACGTGTGCTTATGCTAACATGGAAGAAGAGATGCTGACGGATCAGCTCGTTGAAAAGGCTTGTGCACCAGCGGTACGAGAGAGACTTTTACTGGAAAAGTCATTGACTCTGGACTCTGCCATTACACTTGCAAGTCAGGTTGAACAAGCTCTGCAATCTTCCAGTGTGCTAACCGGCGCTGCTGCTGTGCATGCGGTCTGCAGCGGGAGCCGCGTCGTCGGAGAGGAAAAAAACACCACTCTGACGCTACTACAAATAGTCCAACACAGAGAGCCCAGCAGACGCAGCGCACCTGCTACAGATGCAGATCAACTACTCATCTGGCTAATGCAACCCAGTGCCCAGCAACCAAGGTGAAATGCAACACGTGGTAAGACTGGACATTTTTCAAAAGTGTGCCGCTCAGCTAAACAAGTGAGACAGGTTTTGCCGGAAGTAGTTGTGCTCATGATGAGCTCAGACCATGCTGATTCTGCTGACAGGATAAGATGCAAAGTGCATATTGACACTGCCTCAGGAGAGGCTGCAGATTGTGAACTGCCGGTGGATACAGGCTCCTCGGTCTCCATCATACCACAGACTGTGTACCACAGACATTTCTCTGCATGCCCCCTTACTCGCCCTAAGGTTAAGCTCGTCACCTACTTAAAAGAGCCCATCCCAGTACTTGGATGCTTGCAAGCTACTGTTTACCTGGACTCCATTACTGCCCCTGCTTCTCTCTACGTGGTGAGAGGAGACTGCTCTGCTCTGCTAGGGATGGACCTGATCAAGGCTTTGAACTGGACTTACGGACCTCACCAACTCAACCATGTTGCATCTTCTGACCCTGACCAGCCTTTGTCTACTGCACCGGTGATGGAAATTTCTCTCTCATCATTTGGCTGCGTCACAGGATTTGTTCACAAAGTGACGGTGCGTGAGGACGCTGTACCTGTGCAGCAAAAATTATGGCGACTCCCCTTCGCTGTGCGTCAAGCTGTATCTGATGAACTTGACATGATGCTGAAGGGAGGCATAATCGAGCGGATTGACGCCTCACCCTGGATTTCCCCAATAGTGGTGACAACAAGGAAGGTAGGCAGAATTCGTCTGTGCACTGATCTACGCGAACCTAACAAGGCCATTGTTGCTGACATCCACCCGCTGCCCCACATTGAGGAGCTTTTGAGTGAGCTCAGGGGTGCTTCAGTTTTCTCCACTATAGACTTGGCGTCAGCATACCATCAACTACCACTGCATGAAGACAGTCGTGACCTGACAGCCTTTATTATTCACAAAGGGCTTTTCCACTACTGTCGTGTTCCCTATGGCTTGGCCTCTGCTCCATCTGCATTCCAAAAAATGATGGAAACAGCACTAAAAGATCTGCCTGGAGTACGCAACTACCTCGATGACGTCATTGTTACTGGATCTTCTCAGGAGGAGCATGAGAGGAACCTCCGTGCAGTCATGCAGCGCCTGACTGATGCAGGCCTGAAGCTGAACATGAAGAAATGTTCATTCAGACAGTCAAGCCTCAGATTTTTGGGACATGTCATTGACAAGGAGGGAATCTTGCCAGACACAGATCACATCACAGCCATCCGCGACGCCCCAGCTCCACACAACCTCATCTCACTGCGTTCCTTCTTGGGACCGATTTCTTGGTACAGTAAGTTCCTGCCAAGTTTTGCAACAGTGGTGGAGCCGATGAGAGCGTTGTTGAGGGAGGCTACAGACTCTGGCTTTAAATGGACTGCAGACGCAGGTCGCAGTTTTCACGAACTGAAGAAGTTACTTCTGGACAGTCCAGTGCTAGCACTATTCGACCCCTCTCTCCCAGCTTTTGTGACAACGGATGCTTCAGATTACGGACTGGGTGCCGTTCTGACCCAAATACACACAGATAAGACTGAACGCACTGTAGTATTCGCATCAAGAAGCCTCACTGCTGCAGAGAGGAAATATTCAACAGTGGAAAAAGAGGCACTGGCATGCGTATGGGCTGTCGAAAAGTGGAGATCGTATCTCTGGGGAAGGCGCTTCACTTTAAGAACTGATCATCAGGCACTGACTACGCTGCTTGCCACCAAGGGAATTGGCCGGGCAGGCATGAGAGTAGCGAGGTGGTCAGCTCGACTGCTTCACCTACGACGTTGAGTACAAACCCGACTCACAGAACCAGACTGCGGACTGCCTGTCACGTCTGCCACTCCCTACTGATACAGCTGCAGTGGAGGAACGCGAGATTCAATTCAGTTCAATTCAATTTCAATTTTATTTATAAAGCCCAATATCAAAAATCACAATTTGCCTCACAGGGCTTTACAGCATACGACATCCCTCTGTCCTTATGACCCTCGCAGCGGATAAGGAAAAACTCCCCAAAAAAACTCCTTTAACAGGGAAAAAAAACAGTAGAAACCTCAGGAAGAGCAACTGAGGAGGGATCCCTCTTCCAGGACGGACAGACGTGCAATAGATGTCGTACAGAACAGATCAGCATAATAAATTAACAGTAATCCGCATGACACAATGAGACAGAGAGAGAGAGAGAGAGAGAGAGAGAGAGAGAGAGAGAGAGAGAGAGAGAGAGAGATGACAGTAGCTTACAACAACATTATTGAAAGTAATAATATTATAGTTATAGTTCTGGCTACTGTGGTACAATATGTTGAAAGTATGTATTAATATCTGACAGTATTCATGTGTGACAATAGTCATATGTATAATAACAGTAGAAGTATGACTAATGACTAATGATGGCAGCAGCAGCAGGAGGCATCTGGCAGGACTACGGCAGCAGCACAACCACACATGTCACGCTGTCCAGGCACCGCTGCGATATGAGTTAATCTGAGAGACAGTGGAGCACAAAGGCTCCGGAGAAGAAGCCGAGTTAGTGACATCCAGAATGGCCGAGTTAGCAAGATGCAGTAATAGAATACGAGAGAGAGAGAGAGGGAGAGAGACAGAGAGAGAGAGAGAAGGAGAGAAGGTGCCCGGTGTATTATAGGGGGGTCCTCCGGCAGACTAGGCCTAAGTCAGCCTAACTAGGGGCTGGTACAAGGCAAACCTGAGCCAGCCCTAACTATAAGCTTTATCAAAGAGGAAAGTCTTAAGTCTTTTCTTAAATGTGGAGACGGTGTCTGCCTCCCGGACCGTAACAGGAAGATGATTCCACAGGAGAGGAGCCTGATAGCTGAAGGCTCTGGCTCCTGATCTACTTTTGGAGACTTTAGGGACCACGAGTAACCTTGCGTTCTCAGAGCGCAGTGTTCTGGTGGGATAATATGGCACTATGAGCTCTCTAAGATATGACGGAGCTTGACCATTTAGAGCTTTATAAGTTAACAGTAGGATTTTAAATTTAATTCTGGATTTTACAGGGAGCCAGTGCAGCGAAGCTAAAACAGGAGATGGTGGCATCCATGCTACCAGCCCTGTCTGTGGGTGACTTCACTTTCTCTTCTACGCAGTGCCCTGAACTCACCCTCCTACGTGCTCAGATGGAAAAGGGTTGGCCCAAATGCAAGAAGGACGTGGATCCTACTCTGGCACCGTACTTCCTGATCCGTGATGAACACTCTGCATCTGACAGCCTGGTTATGAGAGGTGAGCACCGTTACATTGTTCTAGTTTCCCTGTGCAGTACAGTGGTTCACTTAGTGCACGACACACACCAAGGAGTGGTACACACCAAACAGAGGCTACGTGAACTGTACTGGTGGCCTCAGTTGGACGAGCTGGTGAAATCTGTTATTGCTACATGCCCCACCTGCCAGCTTAATGACAAGTCTGCTAAAACAGCCCCTGCTCCACTCCAGCCCATTGAACTACCAGAGGAGCAGTGGGACAAAGTGGGATTGGACACTGTGGGTCCTTTTGAGCACGCCCCTGCCGCCTGTAGGTTTGCAATAACTCTGGTGGACTATCACAGCAAGTGGCCGGAGGTGGCATTTTCTCAGCACGTCACGGCTGATGTTGTCATCTCGTTCCTGCGGTCAGTCTTCAGCAGGGAAGGGAACTCCTGTTATGTAGTGACTGATAATGGGCCACAGTTCCTCTCCAGTGCTTTTGCTGATTTTCTCATGGAGAGGGGAATATGTCACCTGCGTAGCAGTGTCTACTACCCACAGTGCAACGGGCCAGTAGAGAGATGGAACAGGGTGCTCAAGGAGTGCATCCTGGCTGCAGAAGAGATGCAGAAAAACTGGAAAACTGCAGTGACTGACTTCCTGCAAAACTACCGTGCAACACCGCACGCAACCACTGGCGTCTCACCATCAGAACTGTTGCACAACAGGAGGATGAAAATTAAGCTGGACATCTTTCCAGTAAAGGACAAAAGTGACAAGTGTGCGACTGTGAGAGATACAGTGGAAAAACAACAGGAAAAGTCAAAAGAGTACACTGACAAATGTAGAGGGGCAAAGACACCTACATTCAAACCTGGGGACTTGGTGAGAGTGAAAAAGCCCGTCCATGGCCACAAAGGTGCTCCAAAGTTCACATCACCCTTGTCCATTCAGAGACAGATTGGACCCAGCACTTTTGTGCTAAGTGACAACAAGAGGTGGAATGCTTCACAGCTGACTCGCTACCCTGCTGGTCCTGGACCACCCACAGCAGAACCAGCTGATTCAGAGACTCTGAGAAGGAGTACTAGAGTTGTGGTTCCACCTGCTCGGCTGATGGACTTTCAGTTGGGTTAAGGAAAAAAAAAAAGAGACTGAGTTAAATGCCACAGGTACTTAAGGAAAAAATGATGCACTATGTAACTGTTTAAAAGGTTGTGTAACATTCCAGAGAAACACCTAGTCGAGTTCTGCTAGGACTTGAGACTCAGTAGTTATGTTATGTTATGTTTCTTTATCTTCCTTAAGTATACAGGAGATGGAATAGCCACAAAAGAAAGTTTAAGGTGGTATTTTCTGCTTTAATATGTTGACATATTTGGTAATTGCTCAACAGAAATAGTATAGCAGTTAAGGTTATGCTTAGAATGTTACTAACCTAAGTTCTCACAAATGCCTTATTCGTTTTACATACCTGTCTTACAGTTTTAAAGGGTACTATGCATAATCTTTCAAGTAAGGGGGGGGATATTGTGTCCGCCACTAGATGGCATAGTAAGCCTAAGCGTGGCCTGTTGTAAACAGCTACAGAGAGAGAGAGCGTAGAAGAACAGTGTGGACTTGACGTTGATCCTGCATAGAGCATGTGTGTTAGCCCGGTTGCTAATAAAGCCAGCTAAAAGGAGTACTGCCTCGGTGCTTATTCTACTTGCTACCACCTGTACACATAACAAGTTACTATACTAGATGTTTATCAGATAGTGCTGTCACAAAATTTAAGGAAAAGATTACTCCGTTGTTAAATTCAATACCAAGTCCTTCAGTAACAGAGGTTTCCCGTACCTACTTTAACCTCTCCCAAATTGATCATTTTGTCGATAGCGCCGTAAGCTCGCAGCAAACAACACTCGACTCTGTAGCTCCTCTTAAAAAGAAGTTAACAAAGCAAAGAAAGTTCGCTCCTTGGTATAACTCTCATACCCGTAAGTTAAAACAAATATCGTGAAAATTTGAAAGGAATTGGCGATTAACCAAACTGGAAGAAGCTCGTTTAATCTGGGCAGACAGTCTAAAAACTTAAAAGAGGAGCCTCCGCAATGCCAGAGCAAACTATTACTCAGCATTAATAGAAGACAATAAGAACAATCCCAGGTTTCTTTTCAGCACTGTAGCCAGGCTGATTCAGAGTCAAAGCTCTATTGAGCCTTGTATTCCTTTAGCCCTTAGCAGTAGTGATTTTATGAGCTTTTTTAATGACAAAATTCTAACTATTAGAGGCAAAATTCATGACTTCCTGTCCTCAGATAGTCGGTCTACCTATCTAACCTCAAACACAGCTGTAAGACCTAATATATATTTAGATTGCTTCTCCCCAATTTCTCTTCAAGAATTGACCACAGTGATTTCTTCATCTAAATCATCAACGTGTCTCTTAGACCCCATCCCAACTAGGCTACTTAAGAAGGTCTTACCTTTAGTTAACACTCATATATTAGATATGATCAATATATCCTTATTAACAGGCTATGTACCACAGTCTTTTAAGGTAGCTGTAATTAAACCTTTACTAAAAAAGCCCACCCTGGATCCAGAGGTGTTAGCCAACTATAGACCAATATCTAATCTTCCCTTTATGTCAAAGATCCTTGAGAAAGTAGTTGCAGACCAGCTGTGTGATTTTCTCCATGATAATAATTTATTTGAGGAATTTCAGTCAGGATTTAGAGTGCATCATAGCACTGAGACAGCACTAGTTGAAATTACAAATGACATTCTGATTGCTTCAGACAAAGGACTTGTCTCTGTACTTGTTTTATGAGATCTTAGTGCGGCGTTTGACACTATTGACCATCAAATTCTACTGCAGAGACTGGATCACTTAATTGGCCTAAAACGTTCAGCACTAAGCTGGTTTAAATCTTATTTATCTGATCGTTTTCAGTTTGTTTACGTTCATAATGAATCATCCTTACGTACTAAAGTTTGTTTTGGAGTTCGGCAAGGTTCTGTGCTCGGACCAATCCTATTTAGTCTATATATGCTTCCTTTAGGTAACATCATTAGAAATCACTATAAATTTCCATTGTTATGCGGATGATACACAGTTGTATTTATCGATGAAGACAGAAGAAAGTAATCAATTAACTCAATTAACTGCCTTAAAGACATAAAAACCTGGATGAGCACCAATTTCCTGATGTTAAATTCAGACAAAACTGAAGTTATTGTTCTTGGCCCGAAACAGCTCAGAGACTCTTTATCTGATGACATAATTTCTCTAGATGGCATTGCTCTGGCCTCTAGCACTACCGTAAGAAACCTCGGAGTAACATTTGATCAAGATTTGTCTTTTAATTCTCATTTAAAACAAACCTAACGGACTGCATTTTTTCATCTACGTAATATTGTGAAAATTAGGCCTATCCTGACCTGAAAAGATGCAGAAAAATTGGTCCATGCTTTTGTTACCTCAAGGCTGGATTACTGTAACTATCTATTATCAGGTAGCTCTAGTAAGTCCTTAAAAACTCTCCAGCTAATTCAGAATGCAGCAGCACATGTACTAACAGGAACTAAGAAACGAGATCATATTTCTCCTGTTTTAGCTTCTCTGCACTGGCTCCCTGTAGAAAGAAACGCGGTTTTGGGGGCCCAAAAGTGCAGTTGCGTGTGGCCAAACAGCCAAATCGCATAGAATAATACATGGTTTCAGAAGTATGCGGGTCTGTGTGTGGACTAGGCCTGATAGCAAGAATGTTTTATTTGAAGTAGTGCATGTAGATTGCTTTTGTTTAGCCAGGGCAGACCTATTCAACGTCGATGCCCCAGGGTGTAGCGGTAATGCTGACTGTTGAGCGTTTCCAGTGGGAGAGAGGGAATCGTGGGTGTAGCCCGCTCTGTATGTAGCCACGTCAAACCCACCACTCTTCTTTCATCCATCAGCGTAGGCCCCGCCCATTAAGTGCAGTTGAACTTGCAAGCAAAACTTTAACTCGCAAGCAAAGAGGACTGATCTGCAAGCAAAAGGTTTTAACTTGCAAGCAAAGAGTACTGATTTATAAGCAAGATGATCATACGTTTTTACTTACAAACTTGATTTTTGATTGCAGTTCAAGAAATATGCTCTCAAAACAGTTTTATATGATTGCAAAAAAAGACACAAAAATTCCCCAATAGAAAAAAGCAATGTGACGTTGGGCACAGCTGCATTATTCATCTGTTGTTTTGTGATAACATACTGTGGTATTCATGTTGCATATTTACTTTTGTTGAGGTTTTGTTTTAAACAATCAAATTTGAGAGCACCTGTTTGATCATTATGTCAATCAATCAATCAATCAATCAATCAATCAATCAATCAATTTTATTTATAAAGCCCAATATCACAAATCACAATTTGCCTCACAGGGCTTTACAGCATACGACATCCCTCTGTCCTATGCATATGCATACATATCAGTCCCTCCAGGATCTCGCGGCAAAAAACCCATGAATTTGTGGCCAATTTTGCCAAAAATTGCGATAAAAATTGTGGTATTTTTATGTGATTGCGGGAACTTGCGGCAAATGACAAAAATGACGGCTAATGTTAATTACTACCTCCAAAAAAATAAGTCATGTAAACACTTCCTATAATAATCATACTGAATATTACAAAAATAGCTGCAAATGTTTTTTTTTATAGTTCTCGTCTTTAGTTTTATTTAATTAGTTTCAAAACATGGACTCCAATAATGTTGCAAAAAATCCTGAGTGAATATTCTCAAACCAGACAATGTGACTGTAAAACAACATGTAAGCTGCATCTTCTGTAAACATAACATTTTAATTCATTCAACACATATTGTATGCATTTAAAGAGTGCAAATTCTTATGTCAATACAGAGCGTTTCTCCATACTGCAATTCCATTAGTGCATTTGATGATGCATCTGATGACGTTTCAAATGGCGTTGCATGTGTGACGACTTCCAGTCGGCTGGAAGATGCAGAAAAACACAGAAAAATCATGGGAGTTTTGAAAAATTCCAAGCCCCCGCAAATAATGCAGACTTTTGTTGAATTTGCTATAATTATTGCGATCGCGATTTTTTGGAGGGACTGACATATGTGTGTGTGTGTGTGTGTGTGTGTGTGTGTGTGTGTGTGTGTGTGTATGTCTATATGTATACATGTATATGTGTGTGTATGTATATGTATATCATATCATATCAAACTGAGTTGAAAGGTAATCAAGAGCACCAAAATCCAAGCATAATCACTGTGTGTTGAGTTGTATTTTCAATATACTATCACTGTATTATCAATACATTATTACTGTGTGAATTAAAAAGAAAAAGCCAAAGAAGACCCAAATCTAATAGTAGAATGAAGCCCTCATAGTAAAGTCAAGCTGTGGAGAGAGATGAAGCTGTAACACCAGTTACTAGGCTCACTGGGCAGGCTGATACACACCATAGTATTTTCATGGCCTGGGAAAATCCACACATCTGAAGGCCGGTCCAAGCTCCTACACACATACACATTCCCTCTGACCTAGGGAAGAGGGGCAGGTAAGATCATAGTAAAAGAAAACTGCTGAGGTCTGCATTTTTCAGTAAAAGATGTAAACAACCTACTCAACCTTTTTTAACCTGTCCAAGGGGGCTTCCAGGGGTCAGATGAGGTAAAAAGTGATGTTGTGACATATGTGAATTGGGAAAAACAATAGTAGTTCTACACATATGATTGGTTAAAAACTTAAGAAAGTGAGTAAGAGAAACAGAGAGAGACTGGGTATAAATGTCCATGCCCAAGACTTTTGGGTTCAGTTCTTGGTCTGGACCACCAACTCAAAAAGTTTATTTTGATGTCATCTCTGAACATGGAATAAACCCTCTTACATTGGTCTTCTGATCAGCCTCCTGTGTTTTCTTCAGAGTGCACTGGATTGTCTTTGATTTTACTGGAAGAAATTTTTACTGAATATTGATTAACACCGCAATCTACTTTTTGGTTTGAGGGGAGATAATCAACACCACAACACTTTTAATTCAACTGACGAAGTGGCATCATGTGATAAGAATGAATGATGTCCATACATTCTTATCACATGATGCCACTTCATCAGTTGAAAAGCTGACGAAAAGCTAAAGCTGCTTCCACACTGCCACACTCACCAACTTGCCACCTCCAATCATTTCATCGAGGGGAAGCGATTACCAACACAGTGGTAGGGATATAAAGCTGTTTCCGCTTATGTTCATGCAAACAGATTTTGCTCTGCGCTGAGTTCACCATGTTGAACTTCTGGTGGTTGCCGCCTAGCTATGAACAATCAAATAACAGGCATCACTGAGGCAGAAAGAACATAAGATGGAGGAGCTGATAATGTTGGTGAGTCACGGTGATAGAAAGTTAGGGTTTAATCAAACTGAAGTTCGTTTGCTCCCTAAGTGCGGTTCGTTTGGGCAGGTGTGAACACAGCACTCGGGTGCACCAAAACAACCGGACCGACACCTTCTTTAAGAGGTAGTCTCGGTCCGGATAAAAACAAACTCTGATGCGATTTGTTTGTGGTGAAACATGTTCTGACCTTGATCTGAACCAACTGCAGTCGCATTTTACGCATTGTTTGGGATTAAACATGAGCATGTTACAGTCCCGGAGGATTATTAATGTGCACCTCCTCCTGTACTGCCTTAATATGCACATTCAGCACATCCAATGCTTCAAAACATTGTTTTCTATTTGGAGCCGTGCCTCGTTTTCAAACTGTATGGTTTGCCTAAAAGGAACAATGACAGCAATATAGTACACAATGACCAGTGCTAAAATCAATCGCATGGTTGTCCCTCCATTGTGACATTAGAAGTGTCGCATTTGTCTTGCAAGTGTACTCTTCTTCAACATTTTGTTTACTTCCTGGATTTTTCCCACATGGAAATTCAAACCAATCAAGAGCAGCTTTCTTGCGCAGGTATTTCATCTGGTCCTCTTGTAAATGCTGTTGTGAGAGCATGAACCGACTCTAGGCAATTATGCAACTTTGTACCAAAATTAGTCCCTGATTCGGACCAAAGCAAGAAAACTGTAGGTCTGAAATCACCCTTACAAAGGCAACTAGAGTAAAAACTGGGTCTATGATAACATTTAGTGCCCTGCACGGGCCTATTATCTGGGCCTGGGCCGGCCCTGGCCCGAGGGGGTGGAGCCCTGGCCCGCCCGACAGGTTTTCAGAATTCTCATGCCCAAACCCGAAAAAAAGCCTGACTTTTTTTTTTTTTTTTTTTTTCTTAAACCTCCTATAACAACATGTAGGCTGTTAATGTTGCAGACATTAAAATAGTTTATCTGGGGTTTCTAGCATGGTATAAAGCTATATCCATTATATTTTGATTGAAAGGATAAAGTTAAATATGAATTTATTTAACTTAATGACTGTATTCTCCTATTTAGTGAGAATTATCAACTGTTGCTGCGCACTGTTGCAGTTGTATCGCGCACAGTCACTTCAGAAAACAAAATAATCAATTAAACAACCCCCAAAATGCTTCAAACACTTTTCTAAATAATCTTAATATTGAAAGGAAATGAAATATACCCAGATAAGGTCGGAGGTCTATATGTGCAGTTATAGACCTCCGACCTTATCTAAGCACTTTTAATGGCATAAGTGGGTATATTTCATTTCCTTTCAATATTAAGATTATTTAGAAAAGTGTTTGAAGCATTTTCGGGGCTGTTTAATTGATTATTTTGTTTTTTGAAGTGACTGTGCGCGATGCAACTGCAGCACCTGATATTGCAAATTGTAAGTGTCAGGTCTATTAACAAATAAACACGTCTATCCAAGCCTAAGCTACAAACACAAACAAAACAAACCTTATCACAGTGTTTATGAATGGGATCAGTAAAATATTGTAGCGAACCTGCAGTGAATGTTCTGTTGTAACGTCAATGTTCTGTAAGCGGGGTGCGAGAGTGACAAGAATGAGGGCTGTGTGAGTGCGTGTGCTTGTGTGTGTGGAGCGAGCTGGAGGAGAGAGCAGCAGTGCATGGTTCGAGTTAACGTTACAGCTAAGTCCTTGTTTTGTGGTTGTTTTGGCGTGGTTACGGCCAACAGTAACCTGTACTGTTCAGTAACAAACGGTGGTTTGCCGAATAACTGCGTCATCCTTCCACACGTCCTGGCGGACGCTACAATATGATGAGTGACGTGTAGCGGAAAGGGAGAGGCACATCGGCTGCTGCGTTCAAGTGTTGCCATTTAAATTGGTTAAACACAAACACACACCTCTCTAATTGGCAGGTTACAAAAAAAGCCCGAGCCCGGCCCGTGTCCGAGGTAATGATGTGGTAATTGGCCCGAAGCCCGGCCCTCGGGCCGTCGGGCCCCTCGGGCCTCGGGCTCCAGCGCAGGGCTCTAATAACATTTCCACGAACTTCAGAGGACTAGTAAACTCTCTAAATATGTAGAAATCTTTGGTCATGTCAGGGATTTCCATTGTGTTGCTACTGTTCCCTGCTGCCTGTCATCACAGCCACTTTTGAAAAACACTTTGCTTTTTGGGGGAAGGCTCTTCTAAATAAGAAGTTGTCAGGGTGGTTACTGTGCAGCAGTAAGGAAGCAGCTTTAGCTGTGCGTCCAACATGTTGTGATTCCAAAGTCATCAAAACTGCCATTTTGACAAAAGGATTTTGGCGTCAGATGCTGACAGTTGAGTCTGATTGACTATAAAGATGCAGGAGTAATTTGATTCCCAAGTACATTATCTGGGTGTGTTAGTCCGACTTTGAGAAATTCCATTTAGTATAATTTCAGTCTGAACATGTTTGCGTGGATTTTATAAGTCCGGCTTTAGTAGGACTAATACAATAAATGTATTTTCTCTAACATCATGTAAATGTACTGAGTGTTTACTGCTGTTAACAGGCGCATACTTTTCTGATAATGTTCTTCCAGTAACACTCACTGCGTTCTTGCCCATTCACAGAATATTTAGTTTGTACACCGCCTCGCGTTTCAGAGCAGAGTGCAACAAGTTCAGCAGAAACTCCTCTGTGCCTGCAGTTTGTGCACCATTTACAGAGGCTAGCGCCATGTTTTCTTCTACAAGTATAAACAAATCTTTAGTGTCAGTTCAAATGTAGAAATGACAGATATTAAAGTATTGTCTGTATTTTATTTTGCGTATATACAGTAATTATTGTATATTTTGAAATGTTATTTGTAAATATTAACCCTTATACTTTTTCATAAAATGAAACTTTCATAACACTTTGGTCTCTTGACATCATATAAAATCTAAAAACTTTCCAAGTGTTTTTTCTTTAGCACTTTTGTTAAATTGATTTTGTAGAGTCGATAAAAACTAAAAAACATTTTGCAATAAAGGAGATTAAAACATAAAAAGGAAATTAAAGACTAAATTAAGCTCGTAAAGTAAAAGCAGAGCCATAAAACTAGAACAACATTAATACAAACCCACAGAGACACATTTTATTAACGTGCTTTCATCGGAAACATACTTGGTTAAAACTACAAGCTCCATCTCCAAACTTTAATGGTCTAAAATGAACGGTTACCTAGCAACCCGTCATCAGATAACAGCTCCACATTCATAGGCCAGGGACATTAAAAGTCATCAACTGGAAGGAAAATGTGGGACATGGAGAGCAATCTGCTGCCATTACACCTCATCTGACCTCCATTAGTGCACACACAGTTAACTTACACAGGCTGCATTACTGTACAGAGAAAATCACCTCCTACCTCTCAGCTTTAATGTTATACTGCTGCTCAGAGGATGGACAGAGTTCGAAAATTATCTTGAAACGGTCCACATGAGTTGACTGATTCCTTTAAGAGTCAGAGTTTCTTCTAATGTGCAAGTCTGATTCTGATGGATATTTTTATTATAATACTGGTTTCATTTTTATTGTTTTGTCCCTCATTTCTATGAAAGACGGACTCGTGTTATACTCACAATGGAAAATTACTTTTTATTATTATTATTATTAATATTATTATTAAAAAAAATCAATATTTTTATATTGTAATAAACTTTTATTGTTAAAGATTTTAGGTAACTATTAACCCAATTAATCTGATGTAGAACAAAAGAAGATACAATTCATATAAATGGACACACCAGGACCGTTCCTCTTCCTCCTGAACTCATAAACTTGTACCTTATGAGAGGTAATGGTTGTATTATTAGTCTTCTGTGTTGGGGAGTAGCAAGTTACATGTTATATAATTATATACAAAATAAATGTAACGTAACTTAAGTTACTAAGAAAAAAATTAATTACATTACAGTTAGTAATCAAAATGTTGGTGATTACAAATGGGTAACATCCAAATATATTCTTCCTAGTAACAAAAAAGCTTATATGTAGAATAAAACATTCAATTAAACAGAAATTATTTCTTTTGGCATATTTAGGAACAATGCAGGCCAGCAGAGACATTGGGATGAATCTGAATGCGACACAATCAAGGTAACAGGTGGTGCTCCCCGATAATCTGGTTGAGAATCATAAATAAAAGCATATGTCCTGCAAGAGAGGCAATAAAAACAAATAGTATGGGCCAATTTGTCATATTGACATTTAAAGCCCAGTTCAGACCAAAGATTCTCGAAGAGACAAAACTGTTTGAGAATGTTGCAGAGAAAAGTTGCAATTGGTGGTGCAGTTTTAAAGCATGTCACCTGTTTCAACAACCAATCAGCTTATAGTAAAGTCTGATGTTCCCCACCAAGCCCTCTGTTACCGTCCTCACGGTGTGCCGGTGTTGGATGGGTTGCTGCTGCCCTGCCCACACACATTCTCATTGACTGATAAATTGGCGCTGGTTATTTATATTATCCGATGCTGGTTTTGTTTCATCACTACTACAAATACAGCTGTAGCCAGTATCTCACTATCACTATCCTCAATTATATTTTAAGAAGCTACAAATTATATTCAGCCACAAAATAAGCCTGAAAAGATGCAAATCAGAACAGAAGTACAGAGTTGTTGCATAGAGATAAGACATTGTCTCATATAGTTGACTTGGTGTGAACCGGCAGGTTTTTACAACATTGCAGAACAGCGCATTGCAAATACTTTCCTGTTTCAACTTCTCTCATCACGAATCTTTGGTCTGAACTGGGTATAAGTTGTGTAAATGGATTCACGACGTCAACTCCTGCACTGAGTTACATGCAAAAAAACATTCCACCTTAAATCTTGCTAGTAGCAGCTAATGGTAGCCTTTGAGCAGCACAGTAAATTAAATTATTTTGGATGTTTCAGATGTGGCTTCATTTACTTGCCACAAGTAAATTAAAAAAATCAAAACACTTTTGTTCATCCACCATTAAGCGTTGATTAATTGCAAGCTAATTACAGCCAACTACATCCATGGTATCACCTAAAACTAGGTGGAGGAATGCTGCTCTCTCTGGGTGTCATGTGAAGACACATGAAGTAAACAGTGATGATAGCGGTAGAATTAAGTGTTAAGATAAGCTCGGGGCTACATCTTAATCTCATGAGAAGGCCATGTTTATTGTTTTGTGGTGAAGACTGAAATAAAGCCATTGTTAGTGAACAGCACCTGAACGCCTCGCCATCCTTCCTTCTGCAGAGTGGTTCGGACCACTGGAAGCTAGTTACCAGCTAATAATGAGCCAAGCTAAATTAATGTAAATAAGCCAGCGTGTCCCCAGCGGTTCAGTTGTCACCGAGAGAGGTAATGAGTGCATAACATTCAAAACAAGCCACAGCTGTGTGCGCATGCACATCGGTGTTCCTGTACTTAAACAAGGAGCACTACACCCTGCTTACAAGGGGCTGTCCTTACATCCAGATGTCCAGTTTAAAACATCTGTTAGAAAAGTTATCTAAAAGTAATCAAATGTAATAAGTTACATTACTTGGATGAAGTAATTAAAATACTATATTTAACAGGGTATCTGGTAATCTGTTACCTATTATATTTCAAAAGTAACCTTCCCAACAGTGGTAGTATTTAAACTACAGATCGCAGGTAGCCAAAATGACCTAGCCCAGCATCAGCTCAAACTCGGCATGCCGGATGAAATTAGTTGGGCTGCATTCGGTTGTCGCCTCGGTTGAGGCTTAGCATGAGTAATGCCCAAACAAATGATTTACAATAAAGACTCACCGCAAGTAGCAAACTGTTAACATTATTTCCTCCTATTTGTATTGACATTTTCAAATTGCATGTAAAAAAAATTCCTGAGTGTGACACTGTAAAAAGAATAAAACAAATGATGATAAATATGAAGCACAAAGAGCTGAAGACATAAGGTGTGTGTGGAGTGATGAGGAGACTGTAACCTTCCATGCTTTGTTACTGGGGCTCTTTGAATCACCTCTTCCTCTGCAGCGCTTTACTGACATCAATCGGTTGTTTTTATAAATTATACCAATATTCACACATCAGGAGTGGATGGAAACAAGAATTCATTCATGCTTTATTTTCTCCTTTTTCTGGTTCAGTCTGAGCTAAAATTGGATGGACATGTGACCAGTGAGGGCTCTATTAGCTATCAATTTTCTTTCTCTTTTTGTGTCTCTATTTCAGACTGAATTCAATTTAACCTTCAGTATATTTGTCCACCCGGGCACATCCACCCTTTTGCTCTTAATCCCTCTTTATTGTCCTCTAAACACACACAAACCTCTCGGTTTCACACACACACACACACACACACACACACACACACACACACACACACACCAGCAGAATCACGCTGTTCCTTCGCAACAGTGTCATTTCTGTATTTCCTGTGTGTTATCAGCTCTCATTGAGGAGCACATTGCAGCCTCCTCACCCCATCAGCAGTCTGCCCTCCGTCTGCTGACACCAATAAAATCATCTCACACACTGTGACTCTGTCAGTCTGCACAGAAAACACTCTATCAGACCAAGCTGCTGCTGCAGGTTAAAGGACAGTTATTACTAACAGATCAGCTGTTCTCAATCCCAGAACACCAAATACAGCAACTTGGTCAGTGGTCTTCAGTGTCTGACTCTGACACACAAGAGACCTTTCAGTGTCTGTATGAGACACAGCAGGCTTTCAGGTAACGCCAATGAAAACACAACCGCTGCAATGTCTCCTAATCTCCAGAATAAATGTTGGCATTATTTTTGTAGTGGATACATTGAAACTTTACCTTTAAACAACGCTGTGGTTAATGAGGAAAAAATATGGAGTGCTGCACTGGGTTAAGGCTCTGTGTAGTCAGTTGTAATAAAAACATTGAACTGCCTGAGGAACACTGCTGCTATAATATGTAGTGATGCCACCTGATACAGCATCAAACTGCTGGACATCTTCCTATGCAGTTTTTTTCTTTTTTTGGTGTACTGTCATTATTATGTACCTCTGGCCTCTTATATTATTGCCTGTTTGTCATGTTTTTTAGACATGTATCACTGAGAGTGATTTATTATGTTTTTCTTACATTATACCTTCCTCTCAGTATTGTCATGTTTTTGATCTAGTATTAGTGAGGTTGAACCCTTGTGTATTTCTATACACTCTCTTTTAAGTATACAATATCACTGATGATATGTTTTATACATTTATTACTGTGGGTGATTCTTTGTAAGCCCTACAAAGTTTTTCAACACATTCTTACTCCGACCTTGTCATATATCGTCGTGTGGTCATGGACTTTCCATGCCCACATACGTTGTGAAAGGTACCCTGGGTGTGTTGGTTGTTGACATTCTGGGACACCGTGTCAAGTTCTCCCTGTTTATATACAGTCTCTTTCAAAATAAACGCAATACATCGGTACAACGCAAATGGACCTTTTTTTTAATTCAACAACAAACACCCACGGTTAGGTTTAATATGGGAAAGAGAAGCATCACACAACACCGATGCCCAATGGCTAGTGGGCCACAACAACCTCCCTGAACAAGAACCAGTAATCATCTCAATGGCAGACATCCAAGAAAGAGTGTCAAAGATGAAGAGCTGGACAACACCGGGCCCCGATATGATCCATACATACTGGCTGAAGAAGCTAACTGCACTCCATGAATGCCTAGCAGCACAGATGGCACAGCTGCTAAGGGATGGGACCCACCCCCCAGAGTGGTTGACACAGGGCAGGACAGTCCTGATCATGAAAGATCCCCACATGGGAACCATCCCATCCAACTACAGACCAATAACCTGTCTCTGCACAACATGGAAGCTCCTGTAGGGCATCATAGGGGCTATGATAACTAGGCATATGGTCCAATACATGAGCGAGGCACAGAAAGGAATTGGCAGTAACACCAGGAGAGCCAAACACCAGCTACTGGTTGACTGAGCAATCACCCAAGACTGCAAGAGCAAGAAGACCAACCTGTGCACTGCCTGGATTGACTACAAGAAAGCCTATGAATCAATGCCACACACATGGATACTGAAATGTAGATCAACAGGACACTAATGGCCTTCATAAAGAACTCCATGGGAATGTGGAAGATGACCCTAGAGGCCATCTGAAAGCTGATTGCCAAGTCAACATCAAATGAGGCATATACCAAGGGGATGCACTGTCACCACTGCTGTTCTGCATAGGCCTGAATCCCCTCAGTCAGATCATCAAGAAGACTGGCTATGGATACAGATTCTGAAGTGAGGTAACAATCAGCCACCTGCTCTACATGGATGACATCAAGCTGTACGCCAAGAATGAGCTAGAAATCGACTCACTGATCCACACCACCAGGATGTACAGCAAGGACATAGGGATGTCATTCGGATTAGGCAAATGTGGCCAGATGGTATCAAAGAGCGACAAGATGATCAGAACTGAGGGAGCTGACCTAGTAGAGGGCAACATACGAGATATCCAGGACAGCTACAAGTGCCTTGGTATCCCGCAGGCTAATGGAAATCATGAGAAGGCTGCAAGGAGGGGCAGTAGCTCAGTCCGCAGGGACTTGGGTTGGGAACCGGAGGGTCGCCTGTTCAAGTCCCCATCTGGACCAAAATATGGAGCGTGGACTGGTAGCTGGAGAGGTGCCAGTTCACCTGCTGGGCACTGCCGAGGCACTGAATCCCCCAACCGCTCAGAGCGCCTGTCATGGGCAGCCCACTCTGACATCTCTCCACTTAGTGCATGTATAGGTTCAGTTTGTGCATGTGTGTGTTCGGACCTGTGTTCGGACCTGTGTGTAACCTGTGCAAGTAATTGACAACAGAGTGAAAAATTGAATTTCCCCTCGGGGATTAATAAAGTATATAAAAATTAACAAAAAAAAAAAAAAGGAAGTCGACCACAACCAAATACCTCCAGAGAGTAAGGCAAGTCCTGAGAAGTCAGCTGAATGTCAGAACAAGGTCAGAACCATCAACATGTACACACTGCCAGTCATCAGATACCCAGCTGGGATCGTAAGCTGGCCAAAGGAGGAGATAGAAGCCACAGATATCAAGACAAGAAAGCTCCTCACCATGCATGGAGGGTTCCACCCCAAGTCCAGCACCCTGAGGCTATACACTAAGCGGAGAGAGGGAGAGTGACGGAGAGGGTCGGGGAGTGAGTCTAGTGAGTATCAGAGCTGCTATCCAGGATGAAACATCCAAAATCCAGGAGTACATCAAGAAGATGGCCCCAAAGGATGAGCTGGTAAGTGAATGCCTCAGACAACAGAAACCTGATGGGAGCAAAGAGGTGGAGGAGCAAACATCATGGAGGGACAAGCCCCTATATGGTGCATACCAGTGGCTGATGTCAAGAAGATCTACCAGTGGCTGGAGAATGCTGGACTGACAGACAGCACGGTGGCACTTATCATCGTAGCACAAGAACAGGCCCTGAGCACAAGAGGCCAGGGTCTGTGACAGCAGGTCAGACCCAAGGTGCAGGCTGTGCAAAGATGCCCCTGAGATGGTCCAGCCCATAGTGGCATACATGGAGAGGCACAACCAAGTGGCTGGGATAGTGTACAGGAACATATGTACCCAGTATGAATTCGAAGTACCCAAATCCTGATGGGACTCACCAGCAAAGGTGGTTGAGAACAACAGGGCTAAGATCCTGTGGGACTTCAGCTTCCAGACTGACAAACAGCTGCTGGCTAACCAACTGGACATAGTGGTAGTTGACAAACACCAGAAGAGGGCAGTGGTGTTAGATGTGGCAATACCAGCCGGCAGCAACATCAGAAAGAAGGAACACAAATAGGTGAAGAAGTATCAAGAGTTGAAAGAACAGATGGAATAGATGTGGAGGGTCAAAGTTGACATGGTCCTCATGGTAGTAGGAGCACTCGGGGTAGTGACCCCCAAACTGGGAGAGTGGCTCTGGAAGATTCCAGGAACAACATCTGAAGCCTCAGTCCAGAAGTATGTAGTCTTACTAACAGCTAAGATACTGCGCAGAACCCTCAAACTCCCAGGCCTCTGGTAGATGACCCAAGCTTGAGGATGATACAGATACCACCCTAAGAGGGTGAGAGGTTGATTTTTTTCTTTTTTAATTTTTTTTTTTTTTTTTAAATAAAAAAACGATGCATCTGAGTTGGCCCCCTGCTGGTTACCTTCAGAGGTTTCTGTTGAAATAAACATAATATTGCATCTTTACGTTGTGTGGAGCTGATCAGTGTCTCAGATGAAATGCAACATATTGTTCTCATCAACATGTTTCAAAAACTTTTTTTTAAACCAGAAATTAATTCAGCACTTAAACAGCTGTCCAAAAAGGACTCAAGAGAGGCAAACTGGGACGAAAACTCAAAAGTCTGCATTTACTGGTTTCTTAGGATGCTTTCACACCTGTCCTGTTTGGTTTGGTTCAAACAAACTCAAGTCTGTTGCGGTCTAAGTGTAAGTGCGGTTTGTTTGGGCAGATGTGAAAACAGCAATCGCACTCGGGTACGCATCAAAACAACCGGACCAAGACCTTCTTAAACAGGTGGTCTTGGTCCAGATACAAACAAACTCTGGTGCGGTTCGTTTGTGGTGAGAACATGTTCCGACCTCGATCTGAACCAACTGCAGTCACATTACACATTGTTTGGGCTAAACAAGCATGAGCATGTTACAGTCCTGGAGGATTATTAATTTGCGCCTCCTATTGTACTGCTTTAATATGCACATTTGACACATCCAATGCTTCAAAACACTGTTTCCTAGTGGGAGCCATGCCTTGATTTCAAACTGTATGGTTTGCCTAAAACGAACAATGACAGCAATAAAGTACACAATGACCAGCGCCAAAATCAACCCGCGTGGTTGTCCCTCCATTGTGATATTAGAATGTTGCATTTGTCTTGCAAGTGTACTCTTCTAAAACGTTTTGTTTACTTCCTGGATTTTTCCCACATCAAAATTCTGACTAGTCAAGAGCAGCTTTTTTGCGCAGGCATTTTATCTGGTCCACTTGTAAATGCTGCCGCGAGAACATGAACCAACTCTAGGATATTATGCAACTTTGTAACAAAATTAGTCCGTGATTCAGACAAAAGCAAGACAACTCTTGGTCTAAAAGCACCCTTACTAGGACAACTAGAGTAAAAACTGGGCCTGTGATAACATTTCCACGGACTTCAGGTGACTAGTAAACTGTCTAAATATGTAGAAATCTTTGGTCATGTCAGGGATTTCCGTTGTGTTGCTACTGTTCCCTGCTGCCTGTCATCACAGCCACTTTTAAAAAACACTTTGCTTTTTGAGGGAAGGTTCTTATAAGTAAGCAGTTGTCAGGGTGGTTACTGTAAAATGAAATAAAATAATCTGATTTTAGCAGGTTTTTATCTGGTCTATTGGATCTGGAATTGGCTGATTGAGTCTTTGAAGAGATAAATAAGTCACCCTGTCATCTCACCCTGTCATCTCTCTCCCTGCGTTTTAATGAACAGACCATCTGCTGTTTCATCATTTCATCCTCTCTCTTCTTGGCTGTCCTCCCTCCTCCTCCTCTCCTTTCATCTCTTATTCATCCTGTGTTTGCCTTTGATCCTGCTCCTGTTTGACTTCAGTCGTCAGCCGGATGGATGGAGGAGACCGGAGGTGAAGTTCACGGAGACAGAGAGAGAGGGAGAAGATCTGAGCTGTATGAAGGTTTAACCCTATGGGCCCAAACGACACATAGTGCGTCCAAATTCACACCTGTTCTTCTCTATCAATTTTCTCCGTGGCCGTTCGTCATAGCGAGAAGCCACACATATCACGTGAAACAGCGGAACCGTAGCTTTCTGACAAGACCAAGCACTTGTAGTAGTCCAATGCTTTCACAGCAAAAAAACATGATAAAGTTACACTAAAATTATGTATAACAGAGCTTTCATACAGCTTTGCACACATTACTCTTAGATGGATTACTCGTGAATGCAGGCTTGCACAGAAATGCCACGCATAAGACTTGAAAGTGCAGGACCAGAGGTTTCCAGTGATACCACACACGTCATTGTGCTGTCATCCCATCATGCTATAAATACATATCAATTGTCTACAAAATAAAAACCTGACGAATTTGTGTTTCTCCCTGTCTATCCATGTTTGTAGTCCAGCTTTCAAGATGCAAATATCTCCATATTGTCCAGTTGACACTCCATCAAACTTTGTATGACAAGACCAGCGCACTTCACCTTTGCGCAACCAGACAACTGAGGCCTAATTATGCATGCTGACAGGGCAGTAGTCACCATATACACGCCCCCCACGCCCGCCTGCCCAAAATATTTTTTTACTGCAAACAAAGTGGAAAATACAGTACAGGCCAAAAGTTTGGACACACCTTCTCATTCAATGCGTTTTCTTTATTTTCATGACTATTTACATTGTAGATTCTCACTGAAGGCATCAAAACTATGAATGAACACGTGGAGTTATGTACTTAACAAAAAAAGGTGAAATAACTGAAAACATGTTTTATATTCTAGTTTCTTCAAAATAGCCACCCTTTGCTCTGATTACTGCTTTGCACACTCTTGGCATTCTCTCCATGAGCTTCAAGAGGTAGTCACCTGAAATGGTTTCCACTTCACAGGTGTGCCTTATCAGGGTTAATTAGTGGAATTTCTTGCTTTATCAATGGGGTTGGGACCATCAGTTGTGTTGTGCAGAAGTCAGGTTAATACACAGCCGACAGCCCTATTGGACAACTGTTAAAATTCATATTATGGCAAGAACCAATCAGCTAACTAAAGAAAAACGAGTGGCCATCATTACTTTAAGAAATGAAGGTCAGTCAGTCCGGAAAATTGCAAAAACTTTAAATGTGTCCCCAAGTGGAGTCGCAAAAACCATCAAGCGCTACAACGAAACTGGCACACATGAGGACCGACCCAGGAAAGGAAGACCAAGAGTCACCTCTGCTTCTGAGGATAAGTTCATCCGAGTCACCAGCCTCAGAAATTGCAAGTTAACAGCAGCTCAGATCAGAGACCAGATGAATGCCACACAGAGTTCTAGCAGCAGACCCATCTCTAGAACAACTGTTAAGAGGAGACTGCGCGAATCAGGCCTTCATGGTCAAATAGCTGCTAGGAAACCACTGCTAAAGAGAGGCAACAAGCAGAAGAGATTTGTTTGGGCCAAGAAACACAAGGAATGGACATTAGACCAGTGGAAATCTGTGCTTTGGTCTGATGAGTCCAAATTTGAGATCTTTGGTTCCAACCACCGTGTCTTTGTGAGACGCAGAAAAGGTGAACGGATGGATTCTACATGCCTGGTTCCCACTGTGAAGCATGGAGGAGGAGGTGTGATGGTGTGGGGGTGTTTTGCTGGTGACACTGTTGGGGATTTATTCAAAATTGAAGGCACACTGAACCAGCATGGCTACCACAGCATCCTGCAGCGACATGCCATCCCATCTGGTTTGCGTTTAGTTGGACGATCATTTATTTTTCAACAGGACAATGACCCCAAACACACCTCCAGGCTGTGTAAGGGCTATTTGACCAAGAAGGAGAGTGATGGAGTGCTGCAGCAGATGACCTGGCCTCCACAGTCACCGGACCTGAACCCAATCCAGATGGTTTGGGGTGAGCTGGACCGCAGAGTGAAGGCAAAGGGGCCAACAAGTGCTAAACACCTCTGGGAACTCCTTCAAGACTGTTGGAAAACCATTTCAGGTGACTACCTCTTGAAGCTCATGGAGAGAATGCCAAGAGTGTGCAAAGCAGTAATCAGAGCAAAGGGTGGCTATTTTGAAGAAACTAGAATATAAAACATGTTTTCAGTTATTTCACCTTTTTTTGTTAAGTACATAACTCCACGTGTTCATTCATTTTGATGCCTTCAGTGAGAATCTACAATGTAAATAGTCATGAAAATAAAGAAAACGCATTGAATGAGAAGGTGTGTCCAAACTTTTGGCCTGTACTGTATATCATTGCACTTGGTTGACTATTTTTCTATTATCTTAGATGTAAATACTGCATGTTTCTTTCAGATAAAACACATTTTTGATTTGTGAATGAGTCAATGGAATTTCTTGCAATAATGAAAAAATACTGGCAATCATGTCTGCCTGGCACAAACCACATGTTTTGGACAACTGTGAAGTGACAGAATGTCCCAGCATCATGGTTCTTATATTGCCAGATTCCAGAGAGTCTCCCCTCTTCATATATGGCAGAATATGTCAACTTCCAACTTGCTATGGTGAGATACATGTAAAAATGTAAGAATATAGTCACACAGATTTGTTTTTTTCATTGATATAAAACTTAATATAAAATACAGGCACATAGAAGAACATGAAATGATGGCAAATCTGGATTGCCCAGATTGTCCTGAAAAAAAAACAACATATCGCATGTGTATGTAGCCTTTATAATGACTGTGATATGAGCTTAAAAGTAAAGGCAGTAAAATGTTGTTCATGCTCCCCAGAGGATGAACTCTAATGATTTTTGGGGAACGTTGACATTTCCACCAGCACCACCTTCAGGACAAATTTTTGACACAATGAATATAAAAATTTACGTCTTGTGGAGTGTGAGGTGAGCCCTCATGTTTGTAGTATTCCCATAGTATTTTATTCTCATATGACGCTGCTTGCAAATCACGTGTCATATCCAAGTCTTCCTTTCCTTCTGTGTTCAAAAATCCAAAACAAGTCCAGATGTTTGATTTAAACGCAGATGGTGTGTTTCGAATTTCTTTCTCTGGTACCTCCGTCTTTTTTTTATGAATTTCATGCCATATGCTGCTGACTGACACCTCTGCTGACCTCACCAAGAAAAACATATCAGCACCATCTAGTGGACAAAGAAAGCAACTAATTTTATTATTCTAGTCGAAAAGTTGTATTAAAATGTGAAAAATAATAATGTATATAATGAAAGATCGATAATTGGCATCTGTGTATCGATTCAATATCGGCACGCAAAATATTGCAATACTACTATAGCAGGCGGTAGCAATCCGGTAGCAGCCAATCAGAACACATTTAAAATGCAATGAATACAACATATAATACAATAAAACACAATAAAACAACAACTATTCAAACATAGTGGCCTCTCAAAAAACAAGCACATGTCTCTATCACCACTTTCTTTATGACACCCTTAAATTCATTGAGGAATATAAGTATTTCTAATTTTAGATCTTTTTGAAGATTGTTCCATGCCCATGGTGCAGAGAAGGAAAATGCAGTTTCCCCCGATCTGTTAAAACCCAGGGTTCATTAAAAAGCAACCACTTGGAGGAGCATAGCTGGAAACTACCATAGCTGAGACAAGGAAGGGAGCAGAGGTCGGCTGGAAGTTTGCCCATTATTCCTTAATATCCCTTTAAGAGTATACCAGTGCTGTTGTCCGTGAGTGGTCAATAACATTCAACCCACCAAGTAATAAAGAATGCAGTGATGAGTAAGTGATTTTGCATTTGTAATAAAATATAGAGATGCATGGTAAACCGAATTAAGGCTGTGCAAAATGGTGAAGGCTGCATGCATATACAACGTGTCAGTTTAATCAATCACAGACAGAAAAGTAGCCTCCACAAGTTTTTTTTTTCAGCACTAAAAGTAAAACAAGATTTATTTCTAAAATAAAAGCCAATCTTCACTTTAAGCTTCCTAATTATAGAGCAGCAATATGTACATTAAAAGAAAGCTTGTCATCTATCCATATACCCAGGTACTTGTATGAGGACACTCTTTCAACGGATTTACTTTCAGAAGTGAAGATACTAAAGTCATCAAACAGCTGTGAGCAAGCTTTTGTGAAGACCATAAACTTTGTTTTCTGAGGACTTAAACTTAATTTTAACTCAGCAGAGCAGTTTGTAATGACTTGAGTCTGAAGCTCTTGCACTGCCTGCACTATGGATGGGGCATGTGTGTAAATGACAGTGTCATCTGCATATAAATGTATTTTTGCCTAAATGCCTTTACTCAAATCATTTATATGAATAGAAAAAAATAGGCCCCATGATGGAACCCTGGGGGACACCTTTAGCTATCTCAAGTTATTTTAGCACTAAAATGTACCTTAAGTACCAAAGGTAAAGTATTCATTCTGCAGGATAATACATATCATATTATTGTATTCTAATTTTTGATGCATTAATGTGTTCATCACTTTAATGTCGCAGCTGGTAAAGATGGAGGTCATTTCAGTGACTTTATATACTACTGGGTAGTTTGATCTATAATGCATCAGCATTTATCAGTTGACTATTAATAGTCTGTATCTGTACAGTATAAATGTAATGCAGTAAAAAGTACAATATTTCCGTTTGAAATGTAGCAGAGAATTTAGATATTCAAGTACAAGTACCTCAAATCTGTAGGTAAGTACAGTACTTGTTCTTTTTAACCACGGTGATGTAAAATGTCACTGTGACACCAACAGCCTCCACTCCTCTGGTTTTAGTCTTGGTATGTGGCATCACATTTAATATTTCAAACAGCAAAATAAGTCAATGTCAGTGTAATCGGTTCAATCTGTGGATTCACCTGAAGTTAATCTGTGCAAACTTTTTTACAGAAGTTTCACCGTTGACCAACAGCTAGCCGTCTCGACAGAGCTGAGCTTTGAGGAGCGGAAAAACTCCAGAATGGGTAAAGTTATTGTAGTTTACTCTAAAAATTCAAGAGTTACATGCTTCACTACAGCACTTACTATGAGACATTTAACACATTTGTTGTTGTTGGTTTTTTTTTACTTAAGTTAAATGATGTTTGACCTTTGGTAAATGGTGTTAATTAATAAATAAATAAATATACATATATATGTATGTATATATATATATATATATATATATATATATATAAATTACAACATTAGGAAAAACTGTTCCAAGCCTTGATTTGTTCTTATGTTGCTACAAATGTTATTGGGATTTTGATTAGGTTTTTCTTGTTTTTAACATAAGGAACAGAACCTGGAAGCTGAACTGCTCCTCTGGTCTCTCATCAGCTGGCAGCCAGGCAGCTGTGAGCCAGTTACTGTGAAGCTTAAATGACACAGCTGATTCCAATCAGATAAAACAAAACAATTCCAATGCAATTAAGACCAGTTCAGACCAAAAATTCCAGATGCAACAAAACCATTTCAGGACATTGCAGAGAAAAGGTTCAGTGGTCTGAATGACTCAGTTGCATATCGGCTCAGGTCGGCTCATGCAGTTGAAAGGGATTCAACCTGTTCAATTGCGGGGAATGCATCACAGACCGTCTCGAACCTTGTAACCAATCAGCAGCAAGCTCATGCCCTTTGGCTGTTGCACACACACAGTAGTCAACCTGATCTCACAGAAATATGTGAAATGACCAAGAGCTCTTAACAGCGCATTCCGTGGTGGCAGCACGTAATGGGTTGAAATTACATGCCTGTACCACGGAAACAATGCCAATGTAAAGTCAATTAGGATCCATTGTTGTGGTGTACACACGAATTCCCTGATTCAACAACGTCACGTCAACCTCGTTTTCCTCAATAATATCTTTAACATTCCTGTATACACACAAAAACACAAAAGTGTCCTTGATAACTCAACAATATGACAGCTTAATGTCAAGGCCATAAAATAAAATAATGCATTTTGCCAGCTTTTGATAGTGCAGGGCTTTAAGAGCAATGTGCTGTGGGCGGATGGGGCGCGTTCCACCATCTGTGGGCTTCCTTCCATTTCAAATTGCCATCCGTCTGCCGTAACCGAATCCAAACGCCAATAATAAATTAATAAATAAGAAGGAAAAAATAGGGCCGAGCATGGAAGAAACAGAGAGGAAACACCATCACATGGAGCCAGCATCCCGGCCACCCTCCACCCACCAGGGGAGAGCGGAAAATCAAAACTTTGTTGTAGAGCTAAACCAAATACATCATTGGAAAGGTCTCAACCTGGAGAGTAACATATGTCAGTATGAAGATTCTACATGGCTCCTGCTTAAAGTCATTCACCTTTGAACCTTGACCTCAGTGCATGTTTGCAGGCATATAACTCAGCAACAAAAGAGGGTACAGACATGGGACCAACTGTTATAGAGAGCTCTTGACCTCAACTATCATGTGAGTGTAGTCAACAACTGGGGGTGCTGTCAGATATGGGTTAAAATATGGATAAAATTAATTTTCACCCATTTAGAAATTAGATATTTAAAATCTGATTACACAAGTGTGTTTACCATCCCCATCAAGTCCACAGTGTACTCTCAATTCAGTATTTACAACTTCCAAATCTGGGAAAAACACTTAGATTTTTCAAAAACTACAATTCCCTGGGACCGCGCCATGCAGCTTGATACATATCAGCAACATAGTTGTAGTTCTTATGATTTGCAAAGTAGGGTTCTAAATACTTGTCGTCCTCCGATTATCCGGGTCCAGGTCGCGGGGGTAGTAGCCTCAGCAAAGAAGCCCAGACAGTCCTCTCCCCAGTAAAAAGATATATCTACTGAATATATCTAATATCAAGTAAAGCCGAACTAGTTATTACACTGCACCTATATGAACTATGTTATGAAAAAGATGTTGGCTAATTTTCGATATTTTAGCTTAATACGCTAGAAACAGCGTTTTTGGGACGGTAGGTGTAAGCGGCTTGTAAAATAGAGTTGTAAAATAGGGTCGTAAAAAGATAGATCTATTGAATATATCTAATATCTAGTAAAGCCAAACTAGTAATGACACTGTATCTAGATGAACTATGTTAAGAAAAAGCAAGGATATTGGCTAATTTCAGACATTTTAGATTTTTGGGGGGGGACAGCAGTTTTTTGCGGCTTGTTGTAAAATAGAGTCGTAAAAACACATCTACTGAAAATATCTAACGTCTAGTGAAGCCGAACTAGTAATGACACTGCATCTAGTTGAAACATGTTAAGAAAAAGTAAGGATGATGGTTAATTTCAGATATTTTAGTAAGTTCTCTAGAAACAGCGTTTTTGGGACTCCGGTTGTAGAGTTGTCAAATAGTGTCGTAAAAAAAGTAAATCTACTGAATATATCAAATATCTAGTACAGCTGAACTATCATGTTATTATTAATATTATTATTGGTGGGAAATTATAACAGAGGAATATATTTGCCATTTTAATATCAAGAACACTTTTGTGTTTTTGTGTGTATACAGGAATGTTAAAGATATCATTGAGGAAAACGAGGTTGACGTGACGTTATTGAATCAGGGAATTCATATGTCCACCATGACAATGGAGAGGTCGTGGTCATTTCACGTATTTCTGTGAGATCAGGTTGCAGTAATGGTAGTAATAGCTGTCACAGTCAGACACTTCGAACACAATGCGATACAACACAAATAAAAGGTGATTCTAGGGCAGGCCTATTCAATTAGTGGCCCAGAAGCAACCTCTCAGTGGCCCGGGCAGGGATTGGTACCAAGACTTGGTATTAAACGGCCCGAGGCAAATTTAATCAAGACCATAATAATAATAATAATAATAATGAGCTCCGCAGTAACTGGCTCTTATCGTAACTTCTTGATGATGTAACCCTAAGCTTAATTCTACTGCTATCATCACTGTTTGCTGAATGTATTTTCACATGACACCCCAAGAGTGCAGCTTCCTTCCAAATACACAAAGCACATGTCAGACACTCACAGGTTACCCACAAGGCCACCGTCCATAAAGGGGAAAAAACGGGGAGCTGGTAACACACTGTTACTATGGTGGCAAGTTTATACATACATTTTAGCCAACAATAACTAACCCCATGATCAAATGCTAGACTGACCTTATAAATAGTTTCATCATATTGGAAATATTACATGGCAGTCAGCTAAATATCTAGATAAGTAGTTTTAGGTGATACCATGGATGTAGTTGGCTGTAATTAGCTTGCAATTAATCAGTGCTTAATGGTGGATGAGCAAAAGTGTTTTGAATTTTTTAATCTATTTACTTGCACCAAGGGAATGAAGCCACATCCGAAACATCCAAAATAGTTTAATTCACTGTGCTGCTCAAAGGCTACCGTTAGCTACTACTGGCAAGTTTTAAGGTAGAATGTTTTTTGTTGCCTAAACCCAACCATGTGTGTTTGTTGTTGATAAAAAAAAACATCAGTTCCCAGTGTTGTACCAACGCAGTGCCTATATTTTGAAAGAGACTGTATGTAAATGTTAAATTGAAAACAGAAGTGTATCTTGAAAGAAGGAAAAAGGGAAAGTCCATGACCACAATGTCAATATGTGACGAGGTTGGAGTGAGAATGTGTTGGAGTGCGGAAGATGCCACAGGGTTACAGTCTTTATTATCTCTGTTTATTATTCAATTAATTTGTTTAATACCCCACTGATCTGAACTTTGTTTTTTGAGGCCTGTGTGTTGATGTTTGTTTTGGGCAATGCTTGTTTGTGTTTATTTTTATTTCATTTGGATGTGACAGTCGAGACAATCAGTTGAAAGCGTTTTCTTGCAAATCAATCAACTCTTAAACCACTCGAAGCACCCTGGATCACTGAGTACAAACAAACCAAAGGCAGTGAGCTGATCATATCTCCTGTTATGGTGTCTATGGGCAGCTATTTCAAATGACATACTTCTGTACTAAACACTTTATATGCTAAATGTGCTCAAGTGGTTCACACTGCACAGTACGGAAAAATGAAATGTACTACTGGTGCACTCGAAACTGTCCAAACGACACATTCTTAGACCTTGTCACTTCGTCCACGTCCACATACAATGTGCAAGGTACCCTTGGTGTGTTGGTCGTTGTTCTTGGACAGTTTGTCAACTTCTGCCTGTTACAGCCCTTGTCTTCTTTCAAGATACACTTCTGTTTTCACAGAAAGTTTACATTGTTACAACACTATTAACTGATGTTTTTTTTCCCTTCAACAACACACATGGTTGGGTTTAGGCAACAAAAACACGTGGTTAGGTTTAAGAAAAAAATAACAGGATTTGGCTTTATAATCTATTAGGACGCGAACACTGGGTGAATGTTGATGTTTGTTGGACCCATCCACCACTCCTCTTGCCTGCCCCACTCGGACTTTTGCTGCCTTAACTTTCGTGCTTGTCCTGCCACATTTTCCCCGACGCCTTTGGGCATGTTAAACTATAACGGCAGCCGGTGACATATCACTGCCCAAGTGCTGGATTTTGACAAATTCAGAGTGAGACCGGGCTCATCCAAAAATTGAGTGTGGAATGATGGACACTTCTTACCCTCAACAGTTGCCATTTTTGTGACATAACAAACTTCTCAGCTTTTGACATGGTGGCTGGGAATAACAAGGAGCCTGAGCTACAGTGAACACCGATGCATCCCACAGGCTGCGGCCCGTAGGAATGTCATGGAAAAATCAAACCGAAACTGGCTTGTTTGTCTCATCAAGACCTACAAATGACGCACTGACACGCCTGTCCGAAATCCAACAGGAAGTGAGCTATTTGCCCTTTCAAAGTAAGATGTCGTTTTTCAAAAATTCTGTTTCTCAAAAAATATCTACTCTTACACCGTTTATTGTATCGGTTTCAAACATGCACACATGACAGGCCAGCTCCTGCTGAACAGACCTTCTGAATAACTTTGTCATTACTCGAAGACTTTGGATTTTATGCCCTCTTAAAGGTGACATGCCACAAAACCTCCTGAATGTCTTCGCGCCACCTAGACACACTAAAATTGTCCACCGTTTATCGTATCGGCTTCAAACTCACACACATCACAGACCAACTCCTGCTGAACAGATCCTCTGAATAACTTTGGCATTACTCGAACGGTTTGGATTTTATGCCCTCTTAAAGCCTCAGTGTGTAAAAATGGTGAGTGACAGTGACATCAGCGGTCAAATTCTAGATTGCGCTCACCTCTCCCATCGGGTAAGTGACGGTGGCCTCGTAGGACAAAAAGCCTTGCGCAGACAGAGATGGCATCATCCACGAGTTTTTCAAGTTTTTCAGGAGTAGGTCTATCTAGCGATGAGGTGAATATTTATTTAGAAATGTAAACCATGTTACGATATTGTAGCGACCCTGCAGTAAATGTTCTGTTATAATGTCAATGTTCTGTGTGTTAATGGCATGTTTGGGATTGAATGAGTATAGGTAGGGGGGCAGGTGCGAGTGTGATGGGGATGAGAGCTGTGTGAGTGTGTATGCTTGTGTGTGTATGAGCGAGCTGGAGGAGAGAGCAGGAGTGCACAGTTGGAGTTACAGCTAAGTTCTTGTTTGTTGGTTGTTTTGGCGTGGTTACGGCCAACAGTAACCTGTACTGTTCAGTAATAAACAGTGGTTTGCCGAATAACTGCGTCATCCTTTCCACACGTCCTGGCGGACGCTACAATATGTTATAGCTTACCAGTGAGATATAGGTTATCTGTGAGATATAACATTATGTTAGGAGTGTTTTATCTCTAATTGTTTTGGTAACACAAGCAAACATTAGCATAGTAATGCTAAAATAACACATTTTATGTGATAGTCATGGCACATTGCGGCAAATATAGGTTGGTACGATTATAATATATGCGTTTCCAGAGTGTTTTTCCACAGGAGTTCTTTCCACCTTGAATAAGCAACGCAGATATTCACTCGTGTTTTGTCCCATCCTCGCTGATCTTTTTCTTTTATTTGGTGGCGTGGTTTCCCTCTTACGGGGCAAAACATATGTGTGGTCCTCCATTTAAAGTGCGACAGAATCATAAAAGTACAAAGCAGGTTCACGCAGAAGCGCCCCGGATTGAGCTTCACCTTCTCTGTCTCCAGCAAGTTCTAGGTAAACGCGAAAGGTGAAGCGCGTATATCCCTTTCAGCCACTGTATTCAAATATGGCGATGCAAGAGGGCAGACCCTGCCCTGCCTGTGTTTATATAGAGAAATCATTCTAAGCCTATGAGAAAGCTTCCATTTGTATGTGAATTGCATTACACTTTAGTAAATATATATTTATGAAAGCAATAGTTGATATTTGCTAATAAACAACCACATAAATTACACATTGTAACTTTAAACGTGATGTGACCCAAAGCCTCCTGACAATTTTCACGCCACATAGACACACTAAAATGGCCACTGCGGCCCATAGGAATGTCGTTGAAAGATAAATCCAAAACTGGCTTGTTCGTCTCTTTGAGACCTACAAGTCACGCACTGACACCCCTGACCTAAATCCAACAGGAAGTGAGCTAGTGCCTCTGAAAGAAACATGAGCAAATGTGGAGAAATTGTCAGTGTCAAATTGACATCTGAAACTTGTAACCAAAATCACATTTTTTGACCCCACAAACATAAAAACCTATATGTCTGCGTTTGGGACCATAGCTGTCAAGTCTCCCGTTTTGGCCGGAAAACTACCGTATTTTACCCCTCTTTCCCGCTGTCCTCCCGTATTAGTATTTTCCCGTAAATCTCCCGTATTATAATATAATTTAAAAAAAGAAAACATTCCTCTGCCTCTCCAAACTGAACTCTGTCACTAGCCTCGCCAGAACTGTCACCTGCAGTAGCCTGGGTGGCAGTTGTCACAAGGTTAGTGTCAACAGCGGGTCTGGTTGACAAGTGGTTATTTTAGATTTCCTGTACACCCCGGGACGGGTTTTGCTATGGGAAACAAAACAAAACTCGCCAGTTTTCTAGACTACCGCTCATTTCCACGTCAAGTTAGTGGAGTGGGTGCTGGGGCGCCCCTATTATCACGTTTCAACCAGCAGCAGAAAGGAAAGGCGAATCCTGGCAGTTGTGGGTTGAACGGGGGTCACAGACAGGAATACGGCGGAGGCTAATAGTGCTCTGCGGCGCAAGATAACGTCCGACTCCAGGTCCAGTAATTTCCTCTTTCGTTGGTGTCATGACTGCCCAGTAGTACCTGGACAACGGAGCCGTGGTATGTGGCGTGTCGGAGGAGAAACAAGCCGTTCACATTTCTGTCTTTGTGTCAGGAACGGCCCACAAACTTCACCGCACTTTAGGGACTGTTCTTTACTTGTCAGGGGAGGAGGGTGGCTGGTTGATTTTTATCTTATTTATTTATTTTATTTTGATCCCCCCTATGTTAATCACTTATTGATGCTGTTTTTGAAGTATGAATAAGTCAATAAGTAATTTATTCCATTGAAATATCATTGATGTATTATAGAAAAGTGATTTATCTTTTTATAAATGACAAAAGGCACATCTGCCTCATTTTTTGCTGTGATATCGTGATACTACTCAGAACCGTGATACTTTCACTGGTATGGTACTGTGCTGTGGGGTTCGCGGCGGGCGCCGAAAAATTTCCCTTATTTTCAAATCCAAAACTTGACAGGTATGTTTGGGACGAGTGTATCTCTCTGCTGGTATGCTCAGACTGACAACTGGACCCATGCTTTGGGAATAAAAGGGAGGAGTTCGAGACACATTCAGTGTTGTTCCTTATAAATTTACCAAGGAAAAGGCAGACAACATGATTTGGAAGTGGAAATTTGATGGCTTCTGAAAACCAAACTGCTTAATAAATGACCCCCCCCCCCATGCCATGGGAGGTTGCTGCTGGGGTGTGTGTGTTTGTGTGGGTGACTCTACTGATAAGTAAGTCACTTGTCGTACTACATGTGCTACAATTACTGAGCACTGTATTATATTACAGTACGTTACAATTAGGGCTGTAGTCAACCAAAGAAAATCTTGGTCGACTAAGTCGCACATAATCTTCAACTAATCGATCAGTCGTGGGAAAAAAAATCTGCATGTTATTTTTACTTCTGTGGTGGTGTGTCTGTGTCACTCTGCAGTCACACCTCCAAAACGCTAGTTGGCAGTGGAGGACTGTGTTAAGTGCTGTAAAATTTAGTTCAAATCAAACTTTATTTATATAGTTGATTCAAAACACACATTAAACATGGCTTAATAGAGAGTATTTAAAACACAAGTACGCAAATTGGCTTCACTATAAATCACAGAACTGACAGACAAACACTTGTCTTTATCTGGACACATTTCCCCCACCAATACAACATGCCAACATTATTAGCACAGGTCTAAGGCATTTTATATTGTATAAACTAGCCTAGCATCTAGCGATCTTTTCCTCTTCTCATATAAAACCAGGGACAACAGCAACATGTAACAAAGGTAACGGCACATAATTTGGCTCCATTACAACTCACAACATTCACCGATAAAACAACTGTCTTATACTAAACACGTTTTCCAAGCAAATACAACATGCTAACGTTATTAGCACCAGCCTATGGCATTTTACATGGTATACATTAGCCTAGCAACGAGCGGAGATTTCCTCTGCTCATATGAAGCCAGGATAAATCCCGAAGTATAAATCTCTGAAGGATAAATCACACACGCGACTTAAATTTTAGTGGAGGCTTTACTGTCTTCACAATTAATTGTTTCTTATCTGTGAAATACAAGTAAATACAAGCTTCGTTTCCACTGAGGGAAATGGTTTCAGCTTACAGAAAGAGACAGGAGGTCTGCGTCACCGCGACGCTGAGCGTGAGGGTGGGCGAGTCCAACTTTCCGTCAACAACGGGGGTGTTTTGAAAACACCCCCATTTTCACAGGTAACTTAGCCTGTCCCCCGCCGCAGGAAATAATGGATTAATCCTGGAAAGCTGTTGATGTAGCACTTTTCTACTTATGAAAGTAACACAGCGATTATTTGACGAATGAGAATTTGGTCGGACGAGAGCATAGCCACCAAATAATCGACTAGTCAACCAGGAGACTACAGCCCTAGTTTCAATATGTATTTAACAGTCATAATCACAAAAGTAGCAACAGTATTATCAGTAATAAAGGCTGTAGTAGTGTGTGAGAGATGGAAAACACTGATATATAATGTGTAGATGCTGTTTCAAATGGAGATTCTGCTGCTGTAATCTGTCCTTTAAAGATTGGAACCACGCACACACACAGGCTTGTCTGTCAGAGTGAAGCCATTGTTATGCTGATTAATGAGCTGCATGTTACGGTGGCCCTGGAGTGCAAATCACAACGGCAAATCAGAAAACACAACAACAAATCAAAAAACACAACAACAAATAAAAAAACACAACAACAAAACAGAAAACACAACGGCAAGTCAGAAAACACAACAACAAAACAGAAAACAAAATGCCAAATTACTAAACACAACAACAAAATGGAAAACGCAACAACAAATTACTAAACACAACAACAATTTAACAAACACAACAGCAAATCAGAAAACACAACGGCAAATGAGAAAACACAACAACAAAACAGAAAACACAATGGCAAAACAGAAACACCACAACAAATTAGAAAACACAACAACAAATGAGAAAACACAATGGCAAATCAGAAAACACAACAACAAAACAGAAAACACAATGGCAAATCAGAAAACACAACAACAAAACAGAAAACACAACAGCAAATCAGAAAACACAACGGCAAATCAGAAAACACAACAAAACAGAAACAACAATGACATTAACCAAACCGGAAAAGGTAGGTACCCTTCAGCGTACGCGGACTCATGTTTATGTTGTGAATTGTCAACAGCATATCCAATATCATGTCATATCAATGTCCTGCATCAAAATATTCTTTACAGTTTTTCTCAATTGCTTACACACTATTACCAGACTTATGAACTAAATATCCTAATGCATAATGCCATCTCCCAAAATATACACCCATTTCCCTAAACTGTTAACCGTATTGAGCTGTTTACACACATGATTCAAATTAGTTTAACTTTTAGTGCAAAACTGTACACACAAATCCCCTTAATTATCATTGCCTGCACCTTGTGTTCATTCAGAAAGCACAAGCATTCGATATTGTTCACTCAGTCAGCAAAGACTGAACCCAATTAGCACACAATTACCTGATTGAAAACACTAGGAGACAAAATTTTTCACACACCAATCAGAACGTCTACGCCACAGCACCTCATCCACATCACAAGCAATGTTTTCTCTGGCCAAGCAGCGGGGGAAATATCGCCTAGCATGGCGAATCCAGCCATGAAAAGCATCAACTGCTATATCTCCACATGCGTCTTCCATAGCTTGGAGAAGGGGTATACGCGTTTGTGGATTTCGGTCATACACTTTCCATTCTAGGCAGAAAAAGTGGCTCGGATCTCATCAGAGATTACAGTCCTTGGCCTTCCTCGTCCTCGTCCTCCCCGTCCTCCTCCTCTTACTCTCACTCCTCTGGCTCTGGCTCTGCCTCTGTTTCCAATGTTGGCATCCATTGCTCCAAAACAGAAGAGCTCACCTGTTGCCCTTTTATGCTAAAACTCTGATTGCTAATTGTAAAACTGTGTGACAGGTGTTTGCCCATGTGATGAGTCAGTGTGCATAGTAGGGCAATTAACTTTAGAATTTTGAATGACAGTGTGGTCCTTGTGAAAACAAGAGATTTTCTTCATGAAAATTGTGCCAAATGCAGAGAATTGTGTGTAGTGTTTTGAAAAAGTGGGTTTTAGAACTGCAATTTGAGTGTAAAGCAGGAATTGTGCTTGTAATTTAGCAGAATTGGTTCAAGGGGTTGGTGCATGAGTTACATGTTGTGGTCATTGTGTCTCAAGTACCAGTATTTGTGTGTAAACAATTGAGAAAAACTGTAAAAGGGCCCTGGGTCAGTTCATTTTTTAGAACAATGGATCCAGGATGGCAAGAAAGAGGAAGAGGTCAAAGAAGAGGAGGACGAAGAGGAAGAGGAAGAGGGATGCCGAGGCCGAGGAGACAAGTAGTGAGTGATGATATTCGTGCCACTCTTGTTGACCACGTCCTTGTGCATGGCCTGACAATGAGGGAGGCTGGGCAACGAGTGCAGCCAAACCTTAGCCGCTTCACTGTTGCCTCCATCATACGGACCTTCAGGGAGGAAAATAGGTAAGTATTTTATGTACATACTGCTCTCTACTGTACTCTACTTTAGATTGCTGTACCCTGAGCTCTTACAGTACTGTACAGCATGTATATATTTATTGTAGCTGTTTGCTCTATCATTCTGTATGCATCTCAGTTACAGTATGTAATGTAGAATTACTGTAGGCTCCCATTTTGTTAGAGTAAAAGGATGGTTTACAGTTACAGTATCCCATCCCACTTCTGTTTTTGCAGAACTGAGAGACAACCACCTGGTGGAGGCAGGAGAAGGCTGGTGTCCAACGAGCAAGAGAGGGAAATGGTCAACATGGTCATTGCCAACAATGCAATTCACCTTCGAGAGATTCAACAGTGGGTTGTTGAGGATCAACAAGTCTTTCGAGGAACTGATGCCATTAGTATCTCAACAATCGACCGTATTCTGAAAAGAAATCACCTGCGAATGAAACAGGCATATTGTGTCCCTTTTGAAAGAAACTCTGACAGAGTGAAAGACCAGCAACAGGAGTATGTGCAGGTATGGGTTACCATACTGTATGAAGTATATCAGTATGTTACAATATCTGTATTGTAACTGTACAGTACAGCTGTCTATACTATAGAACAAACTACATACAGTATATGATGGCCTACCATTTGCACCCTCTATCTTCCTACCAGCATATTCCCCCTTCCTCAACCCCATAGAGGACTTTTTTTCGGCATGGTGGTGGAAGGTGTATGACAGAGGCCCCTACGTTCATACTCACCTTCTCCAGGCCATGGAGGAGGCAAGTTTTTCCCCCCGCTGCCTGGCAAGGGCCAATATAGCATGTGATGTGGATGAGGTTCTCTGGCCTGACCCAGACCAGAGACGCGATGCTGTACAAGAGTGAAATATTTTCTGTATTTGCCATTTTATTTTGCCATTTTCTGTATTTATATTTTTGTGTAAATATGTTTTTCTTCTTTTTCTCCTCCCTTATGAATAAAAAAAGTAAAAACATTTGTCTATTGTGTTTATCATTTAAAGAGGTTTTGTGGGGGAGAACCAGAAGCAACATTATTTACAGTTTTTCACGATTGTTAACACACAAAAATCTAAACCTTGGCACAATTTGCACAACCTTAACTTCACGTACCATTCGCTCGACCCGAATTGTCACTACTTCACACTCCCTTATGACTCCCCTAGACTCTGACTTTCCTTCTTTACACTCTGATGCCAATTGCACATCACCTTGTTGTCTAAACACTACACACAATGTGCAGTTGTTGCACACACCTCTCATGTAAAAGCTCAAAGCTTCAACCTACAATACACTCTGCAGTCAATTGCACATTAACTTGTTGTCAAAACACTACACACAATGTTCTGTTGTTACACACACTTCTCATGTGACAACTCAGTGGTATCAACCTACAACACACAAGTGTTCAAAACTCAACAAATTCAGGTCTGGTGAGCAATTAGCAATCAGGACTGCAGCATATAAGTGCCTTGAGCCTCCTCCTCTGTGTTTGGTGAACAATGGAGAACCTTGAAGAGAGCAACCAGAGAAGGAGAAGTCTAAGAGTGAGGGGAGGAGGAGGAGAACAAGGAGGAGAACAAGGAGAAGGAGAAAGAGGACAAGGAGGGGAGGAGAGAGGAGAAGGAGGGCATGGAGGAGGAGAGAGAGAAGGAGGAGGAAGACAGAGAGGAGCAGAAGGAGCAGGAGAACAGAGAGGAGCAGGAGGAGGACAGAGAGGAGCAGGAGGAGGAGGACAGAGAGGAGCAGGAGGAGGAGGAGGACAGAGAGGAGGAGGAGGAGGAGGACAGATTGGAGCAGGAGGAGCAGGAGGACAGAGAGGAGCAGAAGGAGCAGGAGAACAGAGAGGAGCAGGAGGAGGACAGAGAGGAGGAGGAGGAGGACAGAGAGGTGCAGGAGGAGGAGGACAGAGAGGAGGAGGAGGAGGAGGAGCAGGAGGACAGAGAGGAGCAGGAGGAGGAGGACAGAGAGGAGCAGGAGGAGCAGGAGGACAGAGAGGAGCAGGAGGAGGAGGACAGAGAGGAGGAGGAGTAAGAAGAAGGAGAACCATTATATCTAATGAGATTCGGGCCACTGTGATAGACCATGTGCTGAACCATGGTTTGAGCATGAGGGAGGCTGGCTTGAGGGTCCAGCCCAATCTCAGCCGATTCACAGCTGGTGCCATCATAAGAACATTCAGGATGGAGAACAGGTACTAGTTTATACTTTACTATAAATCTATTTGTCTTGTGTACTGTAAAACAATACAGCATTTGTGTACTATGTATTTGTGTACTGTATACATTGTGTACTGTATATACTGTGTACTGTAATACAATACTGCATTTCAATATAATACAGTGTGCTCACAGTAGTTATATTTTGCAGGACCGAAAGACAACCTCACAGTGGGGGAAAAAGACGTGTTTTCACACCAGAGCAGGAGACCCTAATTGTGAACATGGTTCATGAAAACAATGCAATTACCCTAAGACAAATTAAACAGAAGATCCTAGCAGATAATGCAGCTTTTAATACGATCCAGAATGTCAGCCTGTCTACACTGGACCGTGTCCTCAAGAGGAATTCATTAGCTATGAAACAGGTCTACAGGGTCCCGTTCGAAAGAAACACAGACCATGTGAAGGAGCTACGGCGCAACTTTGTGCTTGTAAGTCCCATACATTACAGTAAGCACTGACATACAGGTAATGTAGCCTACCTGTGATGTACAGCAATATATTTTGTTTTCCTTTTCTACAGTGTCTTTTGACCTCTCTGTCCATACAGTAACTTGCATTCTCTCTGTTTTTGTTTCAGCGAATCCAGGAGCTTGATACGGCGAATGAACTATATGAATATATTTTCATAGATGAGGCTGGGTTTAATCTGGCCAAGAGAAGGCGCAGGGGAAGAAATATCATAGGCCAGCGGGCCATTGTTGGGGTCCCCGGCCAGCGTGGTGGGAACATAACCATGTGTGCAGCAATAAATCACCATGGTGTCCTGCACCGCCATGTACATCTTGGTGCCTATAACACAGACTTGCTGCTGGCCTTCCTTGATGACCTCCACGAACAACTTGTTCCACCAGATCACACTGATGATCCACAAAGAATTAATTATGTTGTCATCTGGGACAATGTGAGTTTCCACCGGGCTCTGCTTGTACGTCAGTGGTTCCAGGCCCACCCACATTTTACGGTGTTATTCCTCCCGCCGTACTCTCCATTCCTCAACCCCATAGAGGAGTTCTTCTCTGCTTGGAGGTGGAAGGTGTATGAGCGAAACCCCCAGACCCAGGTCCCACTCGTCCAGGCCATGGAAGAAGCCTGTGGTGACGTCAGCCTCGAGTCCATTCAGGGATTCATGCGCCACTCAAGGCGGTTCTTCCAGAGATGTCTAGATAGGGAGAACATCGCCTGTGATGTGGACGAGGCCCTCTGGCCTGACAGAAACCGAAGGCATGATGATGCTTGATCATGATGATTCCTCAATCATGTACAATAAAAAGACATTTTTGGCTGCATATTTGTGTGCTGTTTTACAGTAAGTTTGTTTTATGAAAAAAGTAGGCTACACTGAGTCATTTTTACAAAAGGAGAAATATCTTATTTTCCAGAGTCATTATCATTCATATGGTGTGTTCCATTTTACAATAGTGTTTTCAATTTTGCACTACAATGTGCTGTAAATGCTTGGTAGTGTGCAGCAAAAGCTTAGTTGTGTGTGCTCAATGAATGGTATGTGTCATTGGAAAATACGACTATGTGTAGTAAATGAAAACATGAGTTCCATTTTGTGAACACAATGTAGAGATTTGATGGCAAGAGTCTTCTTGCAAAGGGAGTGTCAGGTTTAGCATTTTGTGTGTGCAGTTTTCAGTTTTGTGTGTGCAGTATTGAGAAAGCCGTTATTGTATTGAGAAACGTGTGTTGACAATCGAGAAAAACTGTATTTTAGGTTTTTGTGGCAGTGTTATGAATTGATCTCCGCAGTGTCTAAGACTATGTTGTAGTGTGTGTGTGTTTTTCTGGACTACTGTGTGATGTCTGAAGGCAAAGTTTGGTTTTGACCTGGAAGTTTGACGTTTGGGGAGTTGAGTGTGCAGTTTTGGATTTGTGTTTAGAGTTTTGAGGAATGGAACTTAGTTTCGAGAAATGTGTCTAAGCAATCGAGAAAAATTGTAATAGCAGTGCGTACGTTGTCACTGGCAGCGTTCATATTTTGAAAACATGCAAACCATGTTGTTCCAGATCAAAGGACCCAAACCGTGGGTCCAGTCTTCAATCTGATCATACCAGCAGAGACGTACACTCGTCCCGAACGCAAACATATTGTTTTTATGTTTGTGGAGTCAAAAATGCAATCTTAGTCGCAAGTTAAAGATATGTTGGCCCTCATCTTTTCTTCCGAAGATTGTTATGAGGTTTTGTGTCACGTCAACTTTGAGCGCTTATAAAATCCAAACCGTTTGAGTAATTACAAAGTCATTCAGAAGGTTTTGTTTAGCAGGGGTAGAACTGTCATGTGTTTGAGTTTGAAGCCGTTATAATAAACGGTGTAGGAGGAAATATTTTTTTTGAGAGAGAATTTTTGAAAAATGACATCTTCTTTTTAAAGGGCAAAGATCTCACTTCCCGTTGATTTTAGGTCAGGGGTGTCAGCGTGTGATTTGTAGGTCTTGATGAGACAAACAAGCTAGTTTTGGTTTGATCTTTCTACAACATTCCTACGGGCTGCAGCTGCCATTTTAGTGTGTCTAGGTGGCGTGAAAATCATCAGGAGGTTTTGTGGAACTTCACCTTGAAGAGGCCATAAAATCCAAACCGTTTGAGTAATGACAAAGTTGTTGAGATGCTTTGTTCAGCATGGGATTAGCAAATGTGTGCGAGTTTGAAGCCGATACGATAAACGGTCTAGGAGAAGATATTTTTTGAAAAAGAGCATTTTTCAGGCGAAATCTTACTTTGAAAGGGCAAATAGCTCACTTCGTGTTGGATTTAGGTCAGGGCTGTCAGCACGTGATTTTTAGGTCTCGATGAGACGAACAAGCCAGTTTTGGTTTGATCTTTCTACGACATTCCTACTAGAGGCTGACATTTTTTCGGGAGTCACGTGATTCCTGTGGGATTCCCACAAGATGGGAATCAGTTTCACTATTCGTCACGTGACTGGAATGGGATGGGAAAAAAAGTCAACGGGAGCGGGCAGGACTCGGAATCATAATTAGGCCTGTCGCGATATGCGATAAGTCGGTGAATTGCACGGTAAATTAAAAGGGATTAATTGCCATATTCATGCGTGTTTGTTTTCCACGTCTCTCTCCACCAAAAGACTGGACGACAAGAGCGTTCACTGCCATGCATCGTCTGGCAACCAGGTGACTTGGTTCATTAGCGTAATGAACGAAGGGAAAGCTCTTGTTGAGTGTCTTTGTCTCTGTGGGGGAGGCGGGGCTATGGGCTATACACACACACACACACACACACACACATACACACACACACACACACACACACACACACAGTGCAATCCTCGTGAGGGGGAGATGAGGTGAAGAAAAAAACAAAACAGTTGAGCGTAAGAGAAAGACAGGGAACTTGTTCCTAAACCAAATGCCACGGCCCCTGAGTGGGAGTATTTTGGATTTAAACCAAATGACAGAGGGGAGCCCAGTAATTTGGATGAGCCGGTGTGCCGGGTTTGTTCTAAAACCATCTCAACAAAAAGAGCGAATATGGCCAACTTAACTGCACATCTGAGAGTGAGAGACAGACAGCTATTTTTTTGTATTTATAAGGTCTTTATTCCTTTATTCATTTATTTCGGATATTTATATTTTCTTTTATTTGCATTCCTAACTATTCTTGTTAAATGTTTTTTTTCTCTTCAAAAAGGTGTACTTGCATCATTATGCCTTTATTATCATTATATAAGTAAAAAAGGGGTCTAAAAACAGCAAAATTACAACAATAGTAAAAATGGTCTTACAAGCACAATATTACGCAAAATTATCACTTATCGCAATAATTTCTGACGCAATTAATCGCCCAGCAAAATTGTTATGGTGACAGGCCTAAATAGTTAAGTTTTTATAAAGTAGTTGAAACTAGCTCCACCTCCAGCAAGTACAACAGTAACATGCTGCTCTAACACTGATGCTTCAGTATTAATAATCTAATGATGTCATATATAATACTATCAGTCAGAGGAACTGAACACTACTTTACTGCAATACTTTAAAGGTAGGATCTGGAGGATTTTCAAACAGAACAAAATATAGACATATACAAATGAAATCCTGCTTAATCATCACCTATTGGCTTCTACTCATATGTGGTGGTGAGCTCCTGCCCTTTAACTGTATTTTGATGTTTTTGTGAGCTTGGACCGCTTCTGGGCGGAGATTTCCCCAGCCAATGAGAGAGTGCAGGTGCCGTGCCCGAGCGTGTCCGAGCGTGCACCAGCGCGAGCCTTGCCTGAAACTCTTCTGTGAAGCCTTCTTCCGTAACTCCGGGCTCCGTACACCCGGGAGAGTTGAGCCTGATAGAAGGGGCCAAATTTGAATGTATGTTTACAAACAGCAACTGGAAAATCCTCCAGACCCTACCTTTAACTACATTTTTCTCTCTCAGAACTGGTTCTTGTGATGTGTTGTTTGACCACATCAGAAATCAAATGTGTTTATCATTCTGAACAGCTTCAAGGTGGAGTGAATGTGAAAGTAATTAGGCAATAAACATCAAAACACAACATTAGATGTCATATTTGGGTTTATATTCAACTAATGTAGGCATTGTGTGATCCATGTACTGTATTTTAATTGTTTTTTTACTGTAACTGAAACACAGCACGGGAGCGGGACAGGAGGCATTCTTGTGGGATTGGGACGGGACAGGGTTTTTTTTTTTCTTTTTCATGGGATTGGGACGGGATGGGATTATTTTTGTGGGAGTGGGATGGGACAGGACTGAAAATCCACTCCCGTGTCACCCTCTAATTCCTACAGGCGACAACGGCCATTTTAGTCTGTCTAGGTGGCGCTAGAGAACCCATTTTGGAACTTTAGGGGTTGATTTTTTCATTTTATGAAATTTTCAGATTCAGATTCAGACGACTTTATTTGTCCCAAAAAGGCAATTCAGTTTCTCCAGTCTACCCAGAGCACAGACACTAACACAAACAACCATCTTTCAACAGCAGCAAACAACAGTATGTCAGAGACAGTCGGCCAGTATATGGGCAAGAGGTGCACACAAGGACCAAGTGCAGTTCAAGTTCAGTGCTGATTCATAAATTAACTACAATCAATTAAAAAAAAAAAAAAAAAAAAAAAGAATAAGACAACTGTTCTCACAGAAGCTTTGTCATAAGAAAAGACACCTGAACAAACCAAGTTATCAAAAACCACACACACATATTCATTTAAAACAAACTTCTGTCGGCATTCAGCAGCCTGATAGCAGAAGGAATAAAGGACTTTGAATATCTGTTCATTTTCTTGGGGGGCACTTTAAAGCGTCGACCTGAGGTCATTACAGTGAATTCACTGGATAGGATGTGGTCAGGTTGCCTCACTATTACTTTTGCCTTCTGGGCCACACGTTTCTCCCAGAGGGAATGCAAGTCTCTCTGCTGGGCTCCAATTATTTTGGAACAGACATTAACAATATTCCTATCCTTCACTGACCGCCATTATACCAGCAGATAAATGAGAATGTTTCAATAAATGACTGGTAAAAAACACACAGCACTGAGTTACACATTAAAAGAGTTCAGCTTTCGCAGAAGGTAGATTCTTTGCTGTCCACGCTTGACAATTGTGTCTGTTTACATCAAACTTCAGTTGCGAATCAAATACAGTTCCCAGGTATTTATAGTTAGCCACAATTTCAACATCCTGGCTGTGTATAATGCTGACTTCAGGTTCTGACTTATTTTTTCTGAAGTCAATGATAATTTCTTTAGTTTTTGCAACATTTAAGTCGAGGAGGTTATCATCGCACCAGATAATAAAGTCAGTGAGGGCACCACCATAGTCAGACTCAGAATCATGAAGAAGTGATAACAGTGCTGTGTCATCCGAAAATTTAACCAGGTAGCTGCCCTCTTTTGTAGACCTGCAACTGCCTGTGTACAAGATAAAAAGCAAGGGAGAAAGAACACAGCCCTGGGGTGAACCTGTATTTGACACCACCACATTGGACTTAGTTCCATTTACTAAAACCTGCTGCTTTCTGTCGGTTAAGAAATTTAAAAGCAACAATAAAAGCTGATCAGGTAAGTTAAAATAAGAAGCAAGCCGGTCTATCAAAACGTGAGGCTGCATTTTATTAAAAGCAGAAGAAAAGTCAGCAAATAAAATCCTTGCATGAGATTTAGGTTTCTCCAAATGCCTGTATGCTCTGTCGAGAATGAAGAGTTTGGCATCCTCTAGACCCTTGCCTGTTTGATAAGCAAACTGTAAGGGGTCAAGTTTATCATTTATAAGGGAGGTAACCTCATCCTTTAAAATCTGTTCAAAGTTTTTCATCACTAGTGAAGTAAGACAGACAGGTCTGAACTCACTAAGCTCTTTGGGATTTTTTAGTTTTGGGATTGGTATTATTGTAGAAGTTTTCCAGATGTACAATAGCTCACAACTGTCAGCACACAACTGAAATAAATAGGAAAACACCCCACCGAGCTGTTCTGCACAATAATGCAGAGTGCGCCCACAAATGCTATCAGGGCCAGTAGCTTTCCTCATATTTGTTTTCTTACATAAGGCTGTGACAAGTTCTTGGGATATGATAATGGCATTTAGTACAAGGGAGTCTCTCAAGCTGGTAAATTTAGGAATAAAATAAGGCCTCTCAAAACGAGAGAAAAAAGAATTAAAAGTATCTGGTAGGTCAGCATCATCCACGCCGTTAACCCTAATGGATTGCTTGGTCTCATAAGTATAGTGGTTGATGGAGGCCATAGTTTTAATGCCTTGCCAGGCTGCTCTCAGGTAACCACTGCTATATTTCATTTAAATTTTTTTCCTGTAGTTCATTTTGGCCTTGGCTATATCAGCCTTTACTTCTCTGGAGACGGCCTTCAGAGGATCATCGGCATAAAATGTCCTTTTCTTTTTATTGATGACCGATTTGAGCTCTTTAGTTATCCATGATTTGTTATTTGGATATGTAGCGACCTTTTTAGTTGTGATAGTTGTGTCCACACAGAATGAGATGTAAGAAGAGACAGTGTCGCACAATTCATCAATATCCTGACAAGCATCATAAAAGCACTGCCAGTCGGTACAATCAAAGCACGCCTGCAGAGAAGTCTGACCAAGTCTTTACAGTTTTTTCCATGCGCTCTAGGTGCCGAAAGGAGGGCGTGTACACAGACATAAGATAGACACTGTTATGATATGAGGATCCAAGAGAAGGCATCAGTAGGGACTTGTACGCACCACTCACAGATCCATAACACAAGTCTATCTTTGTACTTTTTTGTGTGGTGGTGCAAGACACATATTGTTCATAAGTCCTCAAAGTCTTATCCAAGGTGCACCGATTAAAATCCCCGACGACAAATTTGGGGGCGTCAGGGCAGATAGCGTCTAGCCTACAGTACAGGCCAAAAGTTTGGACACACCTTCTCATTCAATGCGTTTTCTTTATTTTCATGACTATTTACATTGTAGATTCTCACTGAAGGCATCAAAACTATGAATGAACACATGTGGAGTTATGTACTTAACAAAAAAAGGTGAAATAACTGAAAACATGTTTTATATTCTAGTTTCTTCAAAATAGCCACCCTTTGCTCTGATTACTGCTTTGCACACTCTTGGCATTCTCTCCATGAGCTTCAAGAGGTAGTCACCTGAAATGGTTTTCCAACAGTCTTGAAGGAGTTCCCAGAGGTGTTTAGCACTTGTTGGCCCCTTTGCCTTCACTCTGCGGTCCAGCTCACCCCAAACCATCTCGATTGGGTTCAGCTCCGGTGACTGTGGAGGCCAGGTCATCTGCCGCAGCACTCCATCACTCTCCTTCTTGGTCAAATAGCCCTTACACAGCCTGGAGGTGTGTTTGGGGTCATTGTCCTGTTGAAAAATAAATGATCGTCCAACTAAACGCAAACCGGATGGGATGGCATGTCGCTGCAGGATGCTGTGGTAGCCATGCTGGTTCAGTGTGCCTTCAATTTTGAATAAATCCCCAACAGTGTCACCAGCAAAACACCCCCACACCATCACACCTCCTCCTCCATGCTTCACAGTGGGAACCAGGCATGTGGAATCCATCCGTTCACCTTTTCTGCGTCTCACAAAGACACGGCGGTTGGAACCAAAGATCTCAAATTTGGACTCATCAGACCAAAGCACAGATTTCCACTGGTCTAATGTCCATTCCTTGTGTTTCTTGGCCCAAACAAATCTCTTCTGCTTGTTGTCTCTCCTTAGCAGTGGTTTCCTAGCAGCTATTTGACCATGAAGGCCTGATTGGCGCAGTCTCCTCTTAACAGTTGTTCTAGAGATGGGTCTGCTGCTAGAACTCTGTGTGGCATTCATCTGGTCTCTGATCTGAGCTGCTGTTAACTTGCGATTTCTGAGGCTGGTGACTCGGATGAACTTATCCTCAGAAGCAGAGGTGACTCTTGGTCTTCCTTTCCTGGGTCGGTCCTCATGTGTGCCAGTTTCGTTGTAGCGCTTGATGGTTTTTGCGACTCCACTTGGGGACACATTTAAAGTTTTTGCAATTTTCCGGACTGACTGACCTTCATTTCTTAAAGTAATGATGGCCACTCATTTTTCTTTAGTTAGCTGATTGGTTCTTGCCATAATATGAATTTTAACAGTTGTCCAATAGGGCTGTCGGCTGTGTATTAACCTGACTTCTGCACAACACAACTGATGGTCCCAACCCCATTGATAAAGCAAGAAATTCCACTAATTAACCCTGATAAGGCACACCTGTGAAGTGGAAACCATTTCAGGTGACTACCTCTTGAAGCTCATGGAGAGAATGCCAAGAGTGTGCAAAGCAGTAATCAGAGCAAAGGGTGGCTATTTTGAAGAAACTACAATATAAAACATGTTTTCAGTTATTTCACCTTTTTTTGTTAAGTACATAACTCCACATGTGTTCATTCATAGTTTTGATGCCTTCAGTGAGAATCTACAATGTAAATAGTCATGAAAATAAAGAAAACGCATTGAATGAGAAGGTGTGTCCAAACTTTTGGCCTGTACTGTATGTGTGATGTCAGCAATCAGCTGTGCAGCAGCGCGCACGTCAGCTCATGGATGGATGTAAACAACTGTAAAAAAACAGCTGTTGAAACTCTCGAAGCAGGTAGTGAGAACGAAGAGAGATAGACAGAAGTTCGATATCAGGAGTGCATATCTTCTCCTGAACCACAATAGTTTTACAATACCTCTGGTTAATGTAACAGTACACTCCTCCTCCTTGTCTCTTCCCGGTGATCTCCAATGACCTGTCAAGCCGAAGTAGGCTGCCAAACCCGCTAAGAAACAGGTCCTCGTCCCGGTCCATCTCAGAGAGCTAAGTTTCAGTAAAGGCCAGGAGGCAAGTTTCTTTAAACTCCCGTTTAACTTTGGCCCACGCTTCAAGTTCATCCACCTTGTTCCAGATGGATTGAACGTTTGACAGCAGAACTGTTGGCAGCAGAGGGAGCCGGCGGCGGTTGTCAAGACTCAGGCTTTTGAGTCTCCAACGTACTCCACCTCTTCTCCCTCCTTTCCGACAAGAAGGAATCTTGCCCGGACTGTACGGTCTGTACAGCTCCTCCGGTTTTTCCGCCAGTCCTGACAAGCGTGCCAATTTTGGTGAGGATTTGAGCATGTTTAGGAGGTCAAATTCAACCTCAAAGAGGCAGCAGGAGAAAGAAAGAAAGAATTAAAGCTGCAAGCAGCCTTGGGTGGGACCTCGGACTCTCGCTGTCGGCCTCCAGCTCATGTGGACAGTGTGAATTATTCGTAAGAGTCGAAATATCAAGAAAACAATCAATGTCAAGGGTACGCAAGGTCATTTTTGGCAATAGAGGGACTTTATATTACAGTACGTTACAATATGTATTTAAGTTTCAACAGATGTATTAACTAAAATGTGATATGTCAGCTATGGAAACAAAATATCTTCTCCAAAACATCCACATTGACATGAAACTCACTGTAATGATGAATAAATTATAAATGTTAACAACAAAATGGTGTATGTCACCCTGTTAAGAACTGAAGTGTTCCCCATGTACTGTAAAAAAACAAAGGTCTGTGGTGACAGTACTCCTGGTTTGTTGTGTAACACATTGTGATGTAAGTACATGAATTTATAAATACACAATATAAATTTTAACAGGATAAAAACATTAACATGGATAAAACATGAATTATAAAGGAGAGTAAATCATAAAAGAAAGCGATTTTTACAAAGACTAAAGTGGTGATTAAACAAAGGAGCTTGTAATTTTGGAGTGTAACATTTCCTCAAAGATGTGTATACTTTCCTGATGTTTGTAACACCCTGTTATGGACTTGAATTTGAATTTAGGTAATTTGCTGTAACTGTTCAAGAGACTCTGAGTTGAGAGCAGACTTGGAGATCATGCAGTGTGCATGAGCATATCAGCCCCTCCCTCCCCCTCCCCTCAGCTGCTCGTTGAGTGGCAGCAGCCAATCAGAGCTGACTAGTTCTACAGCAGATGAGCAGATGAAAAGTGCCCCGGGAGGAGAAGAGAAAGGCGTTCGGAGAATAGTTTAGTAGTTTGAGATTACCAGTTATTAAGCAGTCAATTCTCCTTGGACTTCCTGTGTGCGTGAATGTAAGTGCAGGTTTACCTGCCTTCGAGTTTAATGTGTAATTATTTCGCTACCATTTAGAGGCAGCTTGTTAAGGTTGTTACAGCCTGTTCGATAAACTTGTGTTTAGTTATGTTTCACAGTTAACCCATATCACCAAGAAATGCTAAATATAAAGGTTTGTGGCATTTACCTCATTCCTGTACACTATAATTCTGGTTAAATCAGCTATTTCTGGCATAATTATTCTGTAACTTTATGTCTGGAAGCAGGGCAGAGTAATAATAATACTTTGGTGTTTACTGAGTGCAGATAATTGATGCATATTCTGTAGTGTTATTTTGGTGACAGTTCATGCATCCAGTTTTGCTATTTAGCGTTATTAACATGTAACTTTGAATGAGAAACTTTCCAACCTTAGCACCTGTAGTGCATAAGACCATAAAGGCATTTCTTTACAGTTAAAATATGCAATATATGCAATGAAGGAGACTGACATTAAATGTTGAAGGCCAGTTTATTCATTATTTTATTAATATTGTTTCTGTTAGTCTTTGCCTTAATAGAGTATATGCAGACCATTACTTACCTTGAATTTGCTGTCTTATTTCCATGGTCAGTTGCAGGATGTAATGTCATGATTACATTTAAGGTGTAACCTGATTGTTTCTGTGGATCTTATGTTGTTTATTGTAGATCACACACACTCGCCCAGCCTCTTGATAAACTGGTAAAACTGCTATTGCACGTCTGTCCGTCCTGGAAGAGTGATCCCTCCTCAGTTGCTCTTCCTGAGGTGTCTACCGTTTTTTTCCCTGTTAAAGGGATTTTTGGGGGGAATCTTCCTTATCCGCTGTGAGGGTCCTAAGGACAGAGGGATGTCGTATGCTGTAAAGCCCTGTGAGGCAAATTGTGATTTATGATATTGGGCTTTATAAATAAAATTGATTGATTGATTGATTGATTGATTGAAAAGGACGTTCTGCCTCCTCTGTGTCTGATCAACACCCCTTGGTAATGGCTATCACACCTGAACCACTTAGTCTCACCTACAGTAACCCTCTAGGTCATTAAGTTGGGTTCAGAGAATTAACACAGATGAAAATCAATGGAAATACTTTTAAGGTCATTTTTAAAGTAATTAAAAACCTCTTGACCTGTTGAAGAGCTTGGGTGTACAACAAATGAATTCGGTCATTTTCAAGTTCATTTTTAAAAAAGTAAAGGGTTCTTATGAAGGTGGTGTGAGCTTATATTTTGAAAGTTGTAGACATAAGCCATGTGACCTAATGAAACTTTGACATGTGTGATGATCAAACGACACATCCATATTCATTTGAAATCATGTGACCTAGTGAAAGCTTGATTGATGTGTACTGGCTCCTGTGAGGACATAAGTAACAGCAGGCAGACACAAATATATACTAGTTAATTTCAGTGGAGAAACTGAGCAGGACTACATGTATTTGATCGTATACTGCTGCAGCATAGTTTTAGCTACAGGTTTGATTGAAATTCTAAATGAGGCAAAAGAGTTTGACCTAGAAATCTTGTACTTACATGTTTTTTGCTATCAGGCATTTATTTAGGAAGTTGTAGGAATGAGCCACATGAGCTGGTCAGTTTGGTCAATGTGTGTACTGTCAGGTGTGTGTGATGATGAGACATACCCACAAACATTTAGTGTTGTTCCTTATAAATTTACCAAGGAAAAGGCAGACAACATGATTTGGAAGTGGAACTTTGATGGCTTCTGGAAACCAAATTGCTGAAGAAACGAACCCCCCTGTGCCATGGGAGGTTGCTGCTGGGGTGTGTGTGATTATGTGGTTTTGTTTATGTGTTTGTGGGGGTGACTCGACTGATAAGTAAGACACTTGTCATGCTGTGTACTGCATGTGCTACAATTACTGAGCACTGTGTGTGTACAGTACGTTACAATGTGTATTTAACAATCATAATCACAAAGGTAGCAACAGTATTATCAGTAATAAAGGCTGTAGTAGTATGTGGGAGATGTAAAACACTGATATATAACGTGTAGATGCTGTTTCAAATGGAGATTCTGCTGCTGTAATCTGTCCTTTAAAGATTGTAACCATGCACACACACAGGCTTCACTCTGACGTCTGTCATTGTTATGCTGATTAATGAACTGCATGTCTCAACCTAGTCCTTCCTATTCCCAAACCGTGGGTCCAATCGTCAATCTGATTATACCAGCAGAGAGATACACTTGTCCTGAACGCAGACATATAGTTTTTATGTTTGTGGAGTCAAAAATGTGATCTTAGTCGCAAGTTAAAGATGTGTTGGCCCTCCTCTTTTCTTCTGAAGATCGTCATGAGGTTTTGTGTCACGTCACCTTTGAGTGCTTATAAAATCCAAACCTTCCAAACCATTCTTCGGCATGCGGACAGGCGCATCTTCGGCACACGGACACGTGCCTCGTCAGATTCAAGTGGCACAGTGCAGTAGTGAGAGCTCCACAGTTAAATTTAACACGGACAATTAACAACTTTCTCCCTCTCTCTTTTGATGTGCGTGCGTGAATGATTAAGGTGAGAAGCCGCCCATGTTTCACTTCCTCACATTGCCCAAGCCGTGAGTTGCACAAGTACATGTGTGTGTGTGCGCTGCTGATGTTACTCGATGTCAGTCGTGCGGCGTGGTGGGAATTTGACTGGCGTTTTAAATCGGCATATTTCAGGCTCATCGGCCAGTCGCAGGTCATGGCCGATCACGTGAAAATCGGCCCAATTCCGAGCACTGCCGATTAATCGCAGCAAGTATAGTTTTGATGCATTGGATGCACTGAATGTGAATATTAAGGCAGTACAGGAGGAGGCACACATTAAAAATCCTCCAGGACTGTAACATGCTCACATTTAATCCAAACAAAGTGTTATGTTACTGCAGTTGGTTCGGATCGAGGTCGGATCGAGGTCTCACCACAAACTAACCACACCAGAGTTAATTTGTAACCAGAACAAGACCACCTCTTCAAGAAGGTCTCAGTCCGCTTGTTTTGGTGCACACCCGAGTGGGTGGTTGCTGTGTTCACACCTGCCCAAACCAACCGCACTTAGGGGGCAAACTAACTTGAGTTTGATTGAGCTGAACCAAACTGGGCAAATGTGAAAGCACCCTAACCCCCAAATTCCACCAGATTCGTGTTGGTTGCGTCTGCGCTCCGGAACGGCAGCGGAGCTGATAAGTTTCAATTCTTCTCAATGTGTGTGCTTCCACCGGCTGCAGCTGTGCTGCGTTCCGGCTCCGCCACAGCTGCTGCGCTCCGGAGCCCTCCGCAACAGATACGCAGGACTTCTATTTTTGCCGGACGCCGAAGCACAATGCAGCAATTCAGCACAGAGCAGATGGTGCGGGGCAGGAAGTCGTGCACAGAAACAAAATAAAACATCCGGTTTATTTTCAAAATAAAATACACAGTGTTCACGGCAGATCATATTTCCCTGCACTACACCTTGAAAATGTCATAATGGGTGGAGGCAAGCCTGAAGTCGACAAGTCAGAGGTTTCCAGATGTCATTTCACCCCGTTGACGCCATGGACAAGGAGATGTCCACCGTGGAGGTGCACCGAGATGTCTTCCTACTACTCCTCTGGTTTTGTGGTTCTGTATATTGCACGATTACGCGTGAATTCACGAGATCTCGTGGGCCCTCGAGACTCCTGCTGTCCGGCAGAGCTGCAAACACAGCTGGTGGATGTTGACGGACGGCGGAGCACGCAGTGGATAACCAGCACAGCCATTCCGCAACGGAAGTGCATCCAGTGGAATTCTGGCGTTAGGCTCCTTTTACACTGCCTCTTCAAAGTGAAAATTTCACGCTGATATGCTACCTCGCCTTTTTGTGTACAAGGTACAGTTGCAGAATGGTGGGACAGAGTTGTCTCACCTTTAAGCCGACATCAGAGGTAGGAAAAAACATTGAAACAATGTTGGGACAGCCAGCAGGACAGGATCATGGGTGGCACAGGTGTGACGATTTGACATGTGTGTGACCCATCACATGAGATTTAAAAAGTAGCTGTTGAAAGTTAGCGGCTAATTCAAAATGCTGAAATGCCCTTGCGGCTTAGCTTATATTGGCAAGACTTCCAGACCTCTGAAAAACAGAATCTCAGAACCCAGAAGCACCATTAGAAATAATGGTTAAAAAAGTCCAGTAGCCTGTCAATTTAATATAATGAACCACACTGTTGCTTCTCTTAAATATATGGGTATTGAGCATGTCAAACTTCCACAGAGAGGGGGAGATATTCACAATCTGCTTTTGAAATGTGAATTGTTTTGAATTTATACTCTAGATACCTTGTCACCTAGAGGCCTTAATGAAGAATGTGATATAAGGCCTTTCCTCTAAACTGTGGTTTCTGTGTGTCTGGATGTATTTGTGTGTGTGTGTGTGTGTGTGCATATATATATATATATATATATATATATATATATATATATATATACAGTACAGGCCAAAAGTTTGGACACACCTTCTCATTCAATGCGTTTTCTTTATTTTCATGACTATTTACATTGTAGATTCTCACTGAAGGCATCAAAACTATGAATGAACACATGTGGAGTTATGTACTTAACAAAAAAAGGTGAAATAACTGAAAACATGTTTTATATTCTAGTTTCTTCAAAATAGCCACCCTTTGCTCTGATTACTGCTTTGCACACTCTTGGCATTCTCTCCATGAGCTTCAAGAGGTAGTCACCTGAAATGGTTTTCCAACAGTCTTGAAGGAGTTCCCAGAGGTGTTTAGCACTTGTTGGCCCCTTTGCCTTCACTCTGCGGTCCAGCTCACCCCAAACCTCGATCTCAATTGGGTTCAGGTCCGGTGACTGTGGAGGCCAGGTCATCTGCCACAGCACTCCATCACTCTCCTTCTTGGTCAAATCGCCCTTACACAGCCTGGAGGTGTGTTTGGGGTCATTGTCCTGTTGAAAAATAAATGATCGTCCAACTAAACGCAAACCGGATGGGATGGCATGTCGCTGCAGGATGCTGTGGTAGCCATACTGGTTCAGTGTGCCTTCAATTTTGAATAAATCCCCAACAGTGTCACCAGCAAAACACCCCCACACCATCACACCTCCTCCTCCATGCTTCACAGTGGGAACCAGGCATGTGGAATCCATCCGTTCACCTTTTCTGCGTCTCACAAAGACACGGCGGTTGGAACCAAAGATCTCAAATTTGGACTCATCAGACCAAAGCACAGATTTCCATTGGTCTAATGTCCATTCCTTGTGTTTCTTGGCCCAAACAAATCTCTTCTGCTTGTTGCCTCTCCTTAGCAGTGGTTTCCTAGCAGCTATTTGACCATGAAGGCCTGATTGGCGCAGTCTCCTCTTAACAGTTGTTCTAGAGATGGGTCTGCTGCTAGAGCTCTGTGTGGCATTCATCTGGTCTCTGATCTGAGCTGCTGTTAACTTGCCATTTCTGAGGCTGGTGACTGGGATGAACTTATCCTCAGAAGCAGAGGTGACTCTTGGTCTTCCTTTCCTGGGTCGGTCCTCGTGTGCCAGTTTCATTGTAGCGCTTGATGGTTTTTGCGACTCCACTTGGGGACACATTTAAAGTTTTTGCAATTTTCCGGACTGACTGACCTTCATTTCTTAAAGTAATGATGGCCACTCGTTTTTCTTTAGTTAGCTGATTGGTTCTTGCCATAATATGAATTTTAACAGTTGTCCAATAGGGCTGTTGGCTGTGTATTAACCTGACTTCTGCACAACACAACTGATGGTCCCAACCCCATTGATAAAGCAAGAAATTCCACTAATTAACCCTGATAAGGCACACCTGTGAAGTGGAAACCATTTCAGGTGACTACCTCTTGAAGCTCATGGAGAGAATGCCAAGAGTGTGCAAAGCAGTAATCAGAGCAAAGGGTGGCTATTTTGAAGAAACTAGAATATAAAACATGTTTTCAGTTATTTCACCTTTTTTTGTTAAGTACATGACTCCACATGTGTTCATTCATAGTTTTGATGCCTTCAGTGAGAATCTATAATGTAAATAGTCATGAAAATAAAGAAAACGCATTGAATGAGAAGGTGTGTCCAAACTTTTGGCCTGTACTGTATGTATATGTATATATATGTTCATCTTGATGTTCCCTGGCTGTTCATCTCTTTCCCTTCCTTGACCTGCAAGAGGCGCCTCTTTTAGTTTGTTTAATATTTCATGACGGTCTGACCTGATTACCTGTATACAAAATGACTTTAAGCATGTTTTATGTGTTTTTTATATATTGTATGGTATTTGTATGGTATTCACTTAATAGAGGGTACATATATTTTTGTATGGTCAATTGTCAATATCATTGTATTATATACAGTACAGGCCAAAAGTTTGGACACACCTTCTCATTCAATGCATTTTCTTTATTTTCATGACTATTTACATTGTAGATTCTCACTGAAGGCATCAAAACTATGAATGAACACATGTGGAGTTATGTACTTAACAAAAAAAGGTGAAATAACTGAAAACATGTTTTATATTCTAGTTTCTTCAAAATAGCCACCCTTTGCTCTGATTACTGCTTTGCACACTCTTGGCATTCTCTCCATGAGCTTCAAGAGGTAGTCACCTGAAATGGTTTCCACTTCACAGGTGTGCCTTATCAGGGTTAATTAGTGGAATTTCTTGCTTTATCAGTGGGGCTGGGACCATCAGTTGTGTTGTGCAGAAGTCAGGTTAATACACAGCCGACAGCCCTATTGGACAACTGTTAAAATTCATATTATGGCACCAACCAATCAGCTAACTAAAGAAAAACCAGTGGCCATCATTACTTTAAGAAATGAAGGTCAGTCAGTCCGGAAAATTGCAAAAACTTTAAATGTGTCCCCAAGTGGAGTCGCAAAAACCATCAAGCGCTACAATGAAACTGGCACACATGAGGACTGACCCAGGAAAGGAAGACCAAGAGTCACCTCTGCTTCTGAGGATAAGTTCATCCGAGTCACCAGCCTCAGAAATCGCAAGTTAACAGCAGCTCAGATCAGAGACCAGATGAATGCCACACAGAGTTCTAGCAGCAGACCCATCTCTAGAACAACTGTTAAGAGGAGACTGCGCCAATCAGGCCTTCATGGTCAAATAGCTGCTAGGAAACCACTGCTAAGGAGAGGCAACAAGCAGAAGAGATTTGTTTGGGCCAAGAAACACAAGGAATGGACATTAGACCAGTGGAAATCTGTGCTTTGGTCTGATGAGTCCAAATTTGACATCTTTGGTTCCAACCGCCGTGTCTTTGTGAGACGCAGAAAAGGTGAACGGATGGATTCCACATGCCTGGTTCCCACTGTGAAGCATGGAGGAGGAGGTGTGATGGTGTGGGGGTGTTTTGCTGGTGACACTGTTGGGGATTTATTCAAAATTGAAGGCACACTGAACCAGCATGGCTACCACAGCATCCTGCAGCGACATGCCATCCCATCCGGTTTGCGTTTAGTTGGACGGTCATTTATTTTTCAACAGGACAATGACCCCAAACACACCTCCAGGCTGTGTAAGGGCTATTTGACCAAGAAGGAGAGTGATGGAGTGCTGCGGCAGATGACCTGGCCTCCACAGTCACCGGACCTGAACCCAATCGAGATGGTTTGGGGTGAGCTGGACCGCAGAGTGAAGGCAAAGGGGCCAACAAGTGCTAAACACCTCTGGGAACTCCTTCAAGACTGTTGGAAAACCATTTCAGGTGACTACCTCTTGAAGCTCATGGAGAGAATGCCAAGAGTGTGCAAAGCAGTAATCAGAGCAAAGGGTGGCTATTTTGAAGAAACTAGAATATAAAACATGTTTTCAGTTGTTTCACCTTTTTTTGTTAAGTACATAACTCCACATGTGTTCATTCATAGTTTTGATGCCTTCAGTGAGAATCTACAATGTAAATAGTCATGAAAATAAAGAAAACGCATTGAATGAGAAGGTGTGTCCAAACTTTTGGCCTGTACTGTATATATATATATATATATTCAGACTGATTACTGTGTAGGTGGAAACAGCTGTTTGTATCACTTACCTATGTAAGATGGCACCTTCCACTGTCTGTATGATCTGATGAAGAGCGTTATCACAAGGTGAAATAAACTCACTAAATAGGAGCCCTGCAGTGTGCGAGCCTTTTTCAATGTCTTAGTTACAGACTTTTTGAGCTCAGCACCTACACAGTTTTGTTTAGGGATGTGCGTGCTTTTCACTGCTCAGGTGTGAAAGCGTCCCTATTTCTTGTGGATCAACTGCTCTCAGATCCACTGCATTTTGTTTTCATGCGAACTCCACTGCACTATTGTTCTCAGATCAGTGGGGGAAAAAGCCTACAAATGAACCAGGTGTGACTATGTCTTCAGGGTTTTCACATTAAAACATCAGTTTATGTAATTTCAACAGACATGAAGATGAGCTCTTAGATCAGCAACGTGACATGAAACAGTGTGTTTGTATGAGTGTGAGTACAGAACACAGGACGAGATAGAAGATAAAATCCTGCAGCTTTAAAATTCATGATTATATCAATAATTCAAGAGTCTGAAAAAAAAAAAGTTTTGTGTCGTTTCCAAAATTCATGATCAGAATCTCTGTTCTGGAAAAGCTTTTAGAAGGTAAGTCAGAGCGGCACTCCGTCTTTCACCATTCAACTGTGGCCTTTTTAAAATACCTACACACACACACACACACACACACACACACACACACACTTTCAGCTGTAGTTTCAGTGTTCTAGCATTCAATTTCAATTTTCAATTTTATTTATAAAGCCCAATATCACAAATCACAATTTGCCTCACAGGGCTTTACAGCATATGACATCCCTCTGTCCTTAAGACCCTCACAGCGGATAAGGAAAAACTCCCCAAAAAAACCCTTTAACATCCCAGCAGCAGATTGACTCAGTGCTGAAGAAGCTGCTCTTAAACAGCAGCAACCTGAAAACTAACACACAGACACACAGACACACAGACACACACACACACACACACACACACACAGATCGCAGGAGCTCTCATGAATAACAGTGACTCATGTTTTGTTCCCAGAGGGCGATCAATTTATTCAAGGTGGGTGGTGTGTGTGTGTGTGTGTGTGTGTGTGTGTGTGTGTGTGTGTGTGTGTGTGTGTGTGTGTGTGTGCGTGCGTGCGTGTTAATGCTCACCTTTCATGCATCACAATATTTGCTTTAAAACAGTAAAAACTTGACACACCTGAACTCACCATTGAAATAATGTTTGCCATAAATAAAAGATAAAACGCGTCCGAAAAGCTGAACATCCACCGCAATCATTTTTCCTCTGTTCAGCCATGCCAGGCGTCTTGCTGTTGCTAGGCAACATGTACATACTTTTTATTTACAGTGAGACATGATTTCTATCGACAGCAGCTACATTCAGGTGTTAAGAGCAGACAAAGAACCCTGAAACTCCATGCATCTCACTAATGTTCCTCCATGTTTGGTGCTGACAGGTCAGGACCATGAGACTCGTGTCTGCAGTTATCTGATTGGGTCGTTGTATTATTTTGGTTTGAGTTTATGTCACTGACTTATCTGAGGACCTCATGTTTCTTTTCTTAAGGACAAAACCAAGAGGCAACCTCTAAAGCTGGAAAAATCAAGCCAACACTGCAGTTGCTCTAATGTCCACTTGAGGCTGGCTCCAAGAGTGAGTCACATGGATGCGAGCAAGTGTCAGCGACTAAATCAGTTTAATTTTGCTGCCCTTGAGGGATGCAGCGTGATGTGGCACGTCATTTTGAGCTAAACTTTTGTTGGATGCCCCATTTCTATTTTAATTCTGCTGCTTGCTTTGAAAGCACTGCAATAGATGAGGAAAGGCTACTTCACATGTTTAAAATGAGGCTTTACCTACATGATATATACTACAGCTTATTCTAACTACAGAAACCTAAATGAGTTGGCATGTGGCTGAGGGGAGATCGACAGGGAGATGAACGTTTCTGGTAAGTATTGTGTGGGATACTTTGCAGAGCAAGCTAGCTTGTTTTACAAAGCGGAGAGATGATGGCATGATGCAGGATGGAAGCTACAACAATGATGTGTTGTGGCAGTTCAACTTAGGACCCAAAATGCAAACAGAACCAGGACAGGGGAATGGATAAAGGCAGTTTATTGTAGTTTGAAGAAGTGGAGGTAAAGGCTTGAATGAAATGATGGCTGAGGTGGGCTGGGAATGGTAAAGCGGCGCAGGCAGATTGGTTGAAGGCAGAGCAGTCCAAATCTGTAGGTAGAAGATGAGAATGAGGCTGGATGGGGGGGGGGATTATGGTTGAGGCTAGCATGGTGAACCTGAGACATAGAACAAAGTGTGAATTGATGTCCGAAAAGCACAAAAACCTAGAAACTGGCCATAATGTCTATCCTGCAGTGAAGACCAAACAATGCGGCAAAGCCCGAAGGGTCTTAACTGGGGTTTTATGCTGCAGTGGCTTGATTGTCGATGTGGTTCAGGTGTGCAGGTTCAGCAGCTGCTGGCACACAGGAGGACTGGCAGAAGGGAACAAGAGGCCTGTACTACGAAGCAGGGTTTGGAGTTAGCAAGGTAATTTCAGGGTTAACTCTGGGTTTTCAGTACTACGAAGCTGGTTCTCCTTTTACTGAAATAAATCACCCTGGCAACTTGTGCTGACCAGCTAACCTGCTCCGGAGCAGGTTAACTTCAGAGTATTGGATCACAACCTGTCAACATACAGATCTCTGACCAATCAGATCACTGAAGAAAAAAGCATCCATGAATGAAAGTCGGGAGACATGTTAAAAAAGACGAGTCTATATGCTGTTATAGGCCAGTAGAATTATTTAATATTTCCAAGGCTCTATTTCCACTGGTTTTAAAACAGAGCTTTAAACAAACGGAGAGATCGTTTACACACTAAACACATGATTTTAGCAGGATTTGAAATTATTAAGTTAACTTTAGTCTGCACTGACTGCTGATAGTGGTGCTACTTTTACACTCTGATTTCATCACTGCAGCTCAACATGATGAGACGTGTGATGAGAACTAGGATAAAACAGGTATTTTATTAGTAAAACAATCCACAAACTGGCTCTCATTATTACACTGAACAAAAATATAAACGCAACACTTTTGTTTTTGCTCCCATTTTTCATGAGCTGAACTCAAAGATCTAAAACATTTTCTATACACACAAAAGACCATTTCCCTCAGATATTGTTCACAGATCTGTCTAAATCTGTGTTAGTGAGCACTTCTCCTTTGCCGAGATAATCCATCCCACCTCACAGGTGTGGCATATCAAGATGCTGATTAGACAGCATGATTATTGCACAGGTATGCCTTAGGCTGGCCACAATAAAAGGCCACTCAGAAGTGTGCAGTTTTGCTTTACTGGGGGCGTCTGGGGGGGTCAGAAAACCAGTCAGTATCTGGTGTGACCACCATTTGCCTCACGCAGTGCAACACATCTCTTTTGCATAGAGCTGATCAGTGTGAATGAAGTCTTGGACAAAGTTGCCATAGTAACTGACTCAGGGTTTTGCTGAGCTGGCTTTCTGAAACAGAAAACTCAGAGTTTCCCTCATCTCAGACTGAACATACTCAGAATTTTCACTAATCCTGCTTTCTGAAATAGGGCCCTGGTTATCAACCAGCTCAGTAAACTCTGGGTTTTGCTATCCAGCCACGAGCGCGTTCATGTAAAAGGGCCGGGGTTGTTAATTGCGAGCATCATCATCAGAACCATGAATGAAGTAGGCTGCTTCGTATCATATGAGATGAAACGATAGCTACAGTGCTCTGTTGACGAGACAATAATATGTCAGTGGTGTGGGATGTAAACAAGAAAGTGTAATTTTGAAATGGAAGATCCAGACACATTGAAAACACTATCCAAAATGCACCTTTAGCAGAGACTTAAATTACGTGCAAGCATCACGGAGCTATGGGTAGTGATGGTGTTATGAAGCCCTGTGAATGTGTTGAATCTTTCCGGCCCATTGCTTCGCCAAAAGGCTGATTACACGAAGCCCCACTGAACAGCTCATTTGGGAGTACTGACATCTGCTGGTCATTTGATGTACAGCAGTCCTACTGTGGGTCAGAATGCTCCTGACGTGCTGACGTATTGCAGTTTGTCATTTCCGGTGGTTCTGTGACAGCGTCTCTGTACTGCTCTAGTGAATTCTACTAGCCTGCTTTCTGCTTTCTCACTTCAGTTGCTTTAACATCTACTTCAAGTCTTAACCCACACTAGTTCTGTTTAAGCACTTATAGCTCTCCTCCTTTTTACGACTTCCCTGCTAATCTCTTAGCTGTTGTTTGCACTTTACTAGCCTTGGTAGCTACATTAGCTTTACAGTTAGCGATGGCTTCTCCCTCTGCTCTTTCTTGCTCGGTGTGCCAAATGTTTAGCTATGCCTCTACCTCCTTTAGCGACAGTGGTAATTGTAACAAGTGTAGCTTATTTGCTGCGTTGGAGGCGAGGCTTAGTGAATTAGAAGCGCGGCTCCGCACCATGGAAAACCATTTAGTAGCTGCAGTAGTTAGCCAGTCCCCTGTAGCCGGTACAGAGCCACATAGCATAGCCTCTGCTAGCGGTCCTCCGGTAACGCCCGTGCAGCCGGGAGGTTGGGTAACCGTTCGCCAGAGGCATAGCTCCAAGCCGAAGCTCACGGCTCACCACCAGCCTGTTCACGTTTCCAACCGCTTTTCCCCACTCAGCGACACACCCACTGAGGATAAAACTCTGGTTATTGGCAGCTCTATTCTGAGGAACGTGAAGTTAGCAACACCAGCGGCCATTGTCAAATGTATCCCTGGGGCCAGAGCAGGCGACACTGAATCAAATTTAAAACTGCTGGCTAAAGCTAAACGTAGATTCAGTAAGATTGTTATTCACGTCGGCGGCAATGACACCCGGTTACACCAATGGGAGGTCACTAAAATTAATATTGCCTCAGTGTGTGAATATGCAAAAACGATTTCAGACTCCGTAGTTTTCTTTGGACCCCTCCCAAATCTGACCAGTGATGACATGTTTAGCCGCATGTCATCATTTAATCGCTGGCTGTCCAGGTGGTGTCCAGCAAACAATGTGGGTTTCGTTAATCATTGGCAAACTTTCTGGGGAAAATCTGGTCTTATTAGGAGAGACGGCATTCATCCCACTTTGGATGGAGCTGCTCTCATTTCTAGGAACCTGGCAAATTTTATTAGTAATTCAAATTCCTGACAACCCAGAGTTGAGATCAGGACTCAGAATTGCAGTCCTATACGATTCTCTGAGCTTCTAGTTCAGTTACCCAGCCATAGTTTTCATAGTTTTATACAAACCGTGTCTGTCCCCCGACTACCTAAATTATTTAAATCCAAAATTAAACAAAGAGGAGTTGTGCATAACAACCTCATAAAAATTAAAACCTCTTCTGTGACAGAAAGACAAAACAGGAGAATTAAATGCGGACTGTTAAATATCAAGTCTCTATCGTCTAAAGCAGTGTTAGTAAACAAATTAATATCAGATAATCATATTGATTTACACAGTCTCACCGAAACCTGGCTATGTCCAGATGAATATGTTAGTCTAAATGAATTCACTCCTCCCAGTCATAATAATACCCACATTCCTCGAGGCAGCGGCCGAGGAGGGGGAGTTGCAGCCATTTTTAACTCTAGTCTGTTAATCAGCCCTAAACCTAAACTAGATTATAATTCATTTGAAAGCCTCGTTCTTAGTCTTTTACATCCGACCTGGAAAACCTTGCAGCCACTTTTATTTGTTATAGTGTACCATGCTCGTGGCCCATATTCTGAATTTGTTTCTTTCTCAGAGTTTTTATCCAGTTTAGTTCTTAAATCAGATAAAGTTATTATTGTAGGTGATTTTAACATTCATGTCGACGTTGATAATGACTCCGTGGCTACTGCGTTTATCTCATTATTAGACTCCATTGGCTTCAGTCAGGGTGTACATGAACCCACTCACTGTTTTAACCATACCCTCAATCTAGTTCTGACATATGGAATTGAAATTGATAACCTAACAGTCTTTCCACAGAATCTCTCACTATTGGGTCATTATTTGATTACTTTTGATTTCTTTTTACTTGATTACACGCCACTCAGCAACAGTTACTATACTAGATGTTTAGCAGATAGTTCTGTCGCAAAATTTAAGGAAATGATTACACCGTCGTTAAGTTCAATACCACGTCCTTCAGTAACAGAGGTTTCCCGTGCCGACTTTAACCTCTCCCGAATTGATCATCTTGTCGATAGCGCTGTAGGCTCGCTGCGAACAACACTCGACTCTGTAGCTCCTCGGTATAACTCTCAAACCTATAAGTTAAAACAAATATTGCGGAAATTTGAAAGGAATTGGCGATTAACCAAACTGGAAGAATCTCGTTTAATCTGGGCAGACAGACTCAAAACGTATAAGAGGGGCCTCCGCAATGCCAGAGCAAACTATTACTCAGCATTAATAGAAGAAAACAAAAATAACCCCAGCTTTCTTTTCAGCACTGTAGCCAGGCTGACTGAGAGTTAGAGCTCTATTGAGCCTTGTATTCCTTTAGCCCTTAGCAGTAATGATTTTATGAGCTTTTTTAATGACAAAATTCTAACTATTAGAGGCAAAATTCATGACCTCCTGTCCTCAGATAGTACCTATCTAAACTCAAACACAGCTGTAAGGCCTAATATATATTTAGATTGCTTCTCCCCGATTTCTCTTCAAGAACTGACCGCAGTGATTTCTTCATCTAAATCATCAACGTGTCTCTTAGACCCCATCCCAACTAGGCTACTTAAGGAGGTCTTACCTTTAGTTAACACTCATATATTAGATATGATCAATATATCCTTATTAACAGGCTATGTACCGCAGTCTTTTAAGGTAGCTGTAATTAAACCTCTCCTAAAAAAGTCCACCCTGGATCCAGAGGTGTTAGCCAACTATAGACCAATATCTAATCTTCCCTTTCTTTCAAAGGTCCTTGAGAAAGTAGTCGCAGACCAGCTGTGTGATTTTCTCCATGATAATAATTTATTTGAGGAATTTCAGTCAGGATTTAGAGTGCATCATAGCATTGAGACAGCACTAGTTAAAATTACAAATGACCTTCTGATTGCTTCAGACAAAGGACTCATCTCTGTACTTGTTTTATTGGATCTTAGTGCAGCATTTGACACAATTGACCATCAAATTCTGCTACAGAGACTGGAACACTTAATTGGCCTAAAGGGCTCTGCACTAAGCTGGTTTAAATCTTATTTATCTGATCGTTTTCAGTTTGTTCACGTTCATAATGAGTCATCCTTACGTACTAAAGTTTGTTTTGGAGTTCCGCAAGGTTCTGTGCTCGGACCAATCCTATTTACTCTATATATGCTTCCTTAAGGTAACATCATTAGAAATCACTCCGTAAATTTCCATTGTTATGCAGATGATACACAGTTGTATTTATCTATGAAGCCAGAAGAAAGTAATCAATTAACTAAACTTCATAACTGCCTTACAGACATAAAAACCTGGATGAGCACCAATTTCCTCATGTTAAATTCAGACAAAACTGAAGTTATTGTTCTTGGCCCGAAACAACTCAGAGACTCTTTATCTGATGACATAATTTCTCGAGATGGCATTGCTCTGGCCTCTAGCACTACCGTAAGAAACCTCGGAGTAACATTTGATCAAGATTTGTCTTTTAATTCTCATTTAAAACAAACCTCACGGACTGCATTTTTTCATCTGCGTAATATTGCGAAAATTAGGCCTATCCTGACCCAAAAGGATGCAGAAAAATTGGTCCACACTTTTGTTACCTCAAGGCTGGATTACTGTAACTCTCTGTTATCTGGCAGCTCTAGTAAGTCCTTAAAAACTCTCCAGCTAATTCAGAATGCAGCAGCACGTGTACTAACAGGAACTAAGAAACGTGATCATGTTTCTCCTGTTTTAGCTTCTCTGCACTGGCTCCCTGTAAAATCCAGAATTGAATTTAAAATCCTACTGTTAACTTATAAAGCTCTAAATGGTCACGCTCCATCATACCTTAGAGAGCTCATAGTGCCATATTATCCCACCAGAACTCTGCGCTCTGAGAATGCAGGGTTAATAGTAGATCAGGAGCCAGAGCCTTCAGCTATCAGGCTCCTCTCCTGTGGAATCATCTTCCTCTTGTGGTCCGGGAGGCAGACACCGTCTCCACATTTAAGACTAGACTTAAGACTTTCCTCTTTGATAAAGCTTATAGTTAGGGCTGGCTCAGGCTTGCCTTGTACCAGCCCCTAGTTAGGCTGACTTAGGCCTAGTCTGCCGGAGGACCCCCCTATAATACACCGGGCACCTTCTCTCCTTCTCTCTCTCTCTCTCTCTCGTGTCCTATTACTGCATCTTGCTAACTCGGCCATTCTGGATGTCACTAACTCGGCTTGTTCTCCAGAGCCTTTGTGCTCCACTGTCTCTCAGGTTAACTCGTATTGCAGCAGTGCCTGGATAGTGTGATGTGTGTGGTTGCGCTGCTGCCGTGGTCCTGCCTGATGCCTCCTGCTGCTGCTGTTATCATTAGTCATACTTCTACTGTTATTATACACATATGATTATTGTCACACATGTATACTATCAGATATTACTATATTATTATTAATTATAATGTTATTACTTTTATTAATGTTGTTGTAAGCTACTGCCATTACCGTCTATCCTGCATCTCTCTCTGTGTCTCTCTCTGCCTCTCTCTCTCTCTGTCTCATTGTGTCATACGGTTTACTGTTAATTTATTATGTTGATCTGTTCTGTACAACATCTATTGCTCGTCTGGAAGAGGGATCCCTCCTCAGTTGCTCTTCCTGAGGTTTCTACCATTTTTTTTTTCCCCCGGTTAAAGGGTTTTTTTGGGGGGGGTTTTCCTTATCCGCTGTGAGGGTCCAAAGGACAGAGGGATGTCGTATGCTGTAAAGCCCTGTGAGGCAAATTGTGATATTGGGCTTTATAAATAAAATTGATTAAATTGATTGACATTACATGTGGGCTACATGCCAGTGGATCTGTACACATAATGATGCAAGTATTACGTCAGAAATCCTGTGAGGTATTGTAAAGCAAGACTAAACATGGTATATCAATATACATATACAGTGTGTGTGTGTGTGTGTGTGTGTGCGTGTGTGTGTGTGTGTGTGTCCACAAAAGTTATAGGAAGTGCTTGTGTGACTGGGTCACTCAATCCTCTGTATGTAATGATCTTCAGAATCACCTCGGATCATGCAGAACACTACCTGTATTTTCCGTGCCTGTTTCAGCAACTCGAATCACTCAACGAGGCAGTCACATGATTTCAGACAAACAGGGCCTTATTTGTCTTTGGTCACGTGATATTCTGAAAAACGATACGGGCCTCGACACAGGCTTCATTTGGACACGCCCCCTTTGCTTGACACAGGCCTCGGGACTTTAGAATCAGACGTAACATCACTAGCTATGGGCCTATGTGACATTAGTATAGAGTATTTTTTGCTGTTTCGTTGGATGATGATAATACTACTCTGAATATGTCATATTAAACACTTTAAAGTCAACACTGCACCTCCACCCAGACATCACTCTCCTGCCTCGCCGGAGGTACATCCACCGTGGGTCTCGCAGGAATTTCCATCTCGACAACTCCAAAGCAATAAAATCCTTCTGGTCCACCACTCGTCATCTTCCCAGGAACACTGGCCGGGTTGTTGACCACAGCTCGTTAGCCCACCTAGCTTGGTGAGCTAACGGTACCGTCAAACAAGACTCACCACTGTCAACTTCGGTCTGCTCAACATCCGCTCACTCACGAGCAAGGGACATCTCATCCAGGATCTCCTCACTGACTGTAAGTTTGACTTTCTCTGTTTGACTGAAACCTGGAAACAACCCAATGACTTTTCACAACTCAACGACTCCACTCCTCCTGGTTTTGTTTACACCTGTCAACCTTGTGGATCAGGTCGCGGAAAGTCCTGCCTGTGTCCGTGCCTGCCTTCAGCTCATTGGAATGCATCGTGTGTAAACTGTCTGGACCCACTCCCACCATCATCGCTACAGTTTACCGTACCCCTAAGCCACACAATGACTTTTTAAATGACTTTGCTACTCTACTCACCCATCTATCCACTCTCTCTCCAAATGTAATATTGTTGGGGGACTTCAACATTCATATGGACAATAGTAATCTTCCTCTCACCAGAGACTTTTCATCGTGCCTCAAGAGTTTTGGATTCCATCAATTCATTGATTTTCCCACTCATACTAAAGGTCATACTCTGGACTTAATCTGCTGTTCTGGTCTCACCCCCTCCAAATGCACAGCTGATGAACTCCACATAACTGACCATTTCACACGCTGTCTCTCCATCACCAAGACACCATGCCTCATCTCATTTTGTAATATTAAGGACACTAATATGGATACCCTCTTCTCTTCTATTGACAATATCTTGATTCCAGACTGTTTTTCCACCCCTGATGATCTGGTTACTTAATATAACAATGGTTTAAACAACATTCTCAACTGTCTTGCTCCAGCGAAAACTCGGTCTGTTACCTTCTCACAAACTGCCCCCTGGTTTACCCCTTATCCATGAAATCCAAAGGTCGCCAACTTGAGCGACTCCATAGAAAAACTGGTCTTACTGTTCATAAAGAAATGCACAAAGCTCACATATTACATTATAAGGACCCAATTGCGCAAACCAAATCTGACTATTACTCCGGCATAATCTCCTCCAATGAAGGTAACTCCAAGACTTGTTTTCACTACTAAACAAAATTCTCCAACTCCCACACTGTCTACCCACCCACCTGTACTCAACGGACACCTGTGACTCCCTACTGCTGTTCTTCAACGAGAAAATTCACAATATCCACCAGCATTTAAGTTCTAATTCCTCGCTTCTCTCCTCCTCTGAACTTCTCCCCCACTGCCAGCCGTTCTCCAGTTTCCAACTCCCGGCTGCTTCCAAAATCTCAGACCTCATCCGGAGATCCAAGCCCTCCACATGTCAGCTAGATTCCCTCCCCACAGCTCTGGTCAAATCCTGCATCTCCTCTCTGCTCCTCCTCATATCCGCCATCATCCACTCCTCCCCCCGCCATAGCACAGAAACTGCTCTCATAAAAATCACTAACGACCTCCTCATCACAGCTGATTCTGGTTTACTCACTATTCTCATCCTCCTTGATCTGAGTGCAGCCTTTGATACAATCTCTCACACCATCCTCTTCAACAGATTATCTTCCATTGGCATCACTCACACCCCCCTAGACTCGTTCCATTCATATCTCTCAGGCTGCACTCAGTTCATCCAACTCAAGTCCTTCAGATCCCAGCCCTCCCCGTTACTTCAGGTGTGCCTCAGGGCTCTGTCCTGGGGCCCCTCCTCTTCATCACTTACCTCCTTCCCCTTGGCAATATCTTCCACAAATTCAATATCCATTTCCACTACTTCGCGGATGACACCCAGCTCTACCTATCCAGCAAACCAGCTTCCACGCTCCTCCCTCACTACCTGCTTATCTGAAATAAAATGCTGGTTCACCTCAAACTAACTAAAACTAAACAGTGATAAAACCGAAATCCTCATCCTCGACAGCTCTTTATCATTTCATTCTTACATCAATAATATTACCCGGTCAGCATACTTCCATCTATGCAACATAAATTGGCCATCAGCCCCCACACCACTTCGATCCTTGTTCACAGCCTCGTCACTTCCCGCATTGATTACTGTAACTCTCTCCTCTTCGGTCTCCCTCAAAAAACCCTCCATAAGCTGCAAATGGTCCAGAATTTAGCCGCTCGCATCATCCATCGCATCTCCTCCATCCACCTCTCTGTGCCCTCCGCCCGCCTCAGTACCATGGGGAGCAGAGCCTTCAGTCGCTCTGCTCCCCAACTCTGGAACTCACTCCCACCGGACAACCGTTACATTGACTCTTTTCCACTGTTCAAATCTAGACTTAAAACCCACCTGTTCAAGATATCATACTCTCTGTAATTGTATTGTTCCATTTTGTGTAGCTTTTATCTGTGTTTTTATGGTTTTGTTTTATTGCTGTACAGTGTCCTTGAGTGTTCTGAAAGGTGCTTATAAATAAAAGGTATTATTAGGGCCCGAGCAGGTCACAGACCTGCGAGGTCACTATTGTTTTTCTCCTGATTTTTTTTTTCTTTCGCCAAAATGATCGCATTTTTCACTGCCTGAACATACCCCAAAACTCACCAAACTTGGAATATAAGTCACACCTGGCGAAAAATTTTATAATCTATTGTCCTCCTGAATTTCCACCACTAGGTGGCGCTATTATTAAGGAAAGTGCGTTTTGGCTCATAACTCCCATATACATTTTGTCGCACATTCAAAAAACTTATATCCACGCATTCAGTGAACTGTGCTGAATCCCGTGGCAATTTCACCGATTGGCATGAAACTTTGCACACAGCATCTGTGGCCCGTCCCAACAAAAAGTTGTTAAAAGAATTTCGATAGTCCAAACAATACTCAAGTTATTACATTGGTGCATCCGAATGTCATGAAACTCAGGTTACCACTTTCCCATGAGCCCCTGAGGCTCTGTGCAAAGTTTTGGGTGATGACCATGAAGTGGCGCTCTTTAAATTGAAGTATTTTATATGTCAACATCGGTTGGGCGGATTAACACGAAACTTGGTATAATTATTGTCAATGCCCTTCTGAAGATATCTGATGAAGGACTTACTGATCCGCCACTAGGTGGCGCTCTGGTGGCCGTCTAATTTAATATTTGGCACTGTGCCAACACCATAACACTCATGGAAATAAAATTGATAGGGGTGGTATAGACTGGCCCCTGTAACTCACACACCAGAAATGACCAGCAGGTGGCGCTATTTTCAATGCAAAAGCATTTTTGGCTAATAACTCCCACATAATATGTCGCACATTGTTAAATCTTCTATTTCCGTGTTCTCTGAATTCAGCTGAATTGTGTGGTGTAAGCCACGCCTACTTTCACGGTAACTTTCCATTTTCTAAATCCGACAAATGAAAAACATACTTTTTCAAACTCCTCCTAGGCGATTTGACCGATCTGTCAACCCTCCTGACAAAAAGTTATCAAAAGAATTTTGATAGTCCAAAAAACGCCCAAAATATAAAACAACAAATTCCTGCACATTGTGTTCAAAACAGACAATCTTTCATATCTTGACCAAATACAGTCCGATTACCACAACACTTTTGCTAATTGTGTTCCATGGCCCGATGAGGGTTTGTGCAAAATTCGGTGCAAATCGGCCAATAAGTGGAGCTCTGGTGGCAGTCTAATTAGTGTGAACGGAAGTAAATTGGAAAATCTTCAAATCCTCTTCAAAACTCATTGACTTTCAACCTCTTCTTGTCCCTCATACTTTGAGCTAGAGACACCATGTCAACTTTTAAAGGTAGGATCTGGAGGATTTTCAAACAAAACAAAATATAGACATATACAAATGAAATCCTGCTTAATCATCACCTATGGGTTTCTACTCGTGTAGTGGTGACTCTGTTTGCAGAGCTCCTGCCCTTTAACTGTATTTTGATGTTTTTGTGAGCTCAGACCGCTTCTGGCCATAGATTTCCCCAGCCAATGAGAGAGCGCAGGTGCCGTGCCCGAGCGTGTCCGAGCGTGAACCAGCGCGAACCTTGCCTGAACCTCTTCTGTGAAGCCTTTTTCCGTACCTCCGGGCTCCGTACACCCGGGAGAGTTGAGCCTGATAGGAGGGGCCAAATTTGAATGTGTGTTTACAAACAGCAACTGGAAAATCCTCCAGACCCTACCTTTAAAGAGTCAGAAGACCTTGAACTATTGGGCATGTATTCAGCTTCTACTTTTTGGAAAAATACATACGTGGGTTGGGTGCCTACCTGTATACTGGAAATGTAAGTAAGAGATAACGTATCATAAACGTGGCACAGAAGGGACACAAAGGCTCAATTCTTCCCCGGTTTGACAAAAGCAAGGTGTATTACAAAAGACAGGCAGGGTTCGGTACACAGAGAATCAAACAAGACAGGCTAAGGTATCCAAATCGTGAGGCAAAAGCTAGATCAATGACAAAACTGTGATTACCGGCACGACGAGACAAGAAAGAGTGCTGGGACGAAGACTGTGACGTACGACGAACTGGCAACAAGACAGGGGAAGACATGAGGATTAAATACATGAGGTGATAGGGGGTGATGAGACACAGCTGGGGAGGAACAATCAGGAAACAGGTGTGACAGCGCCAGACAGGAAGTAAAATCTACGGAGACAAGGAGAGACAGGTGAATCTTCAAAATAAAACAGGAAGTACAGGACAAGACACAAAACATGAACACAAAATGGGTAACTTAACTAACTGAAAACAGGATCATGACGTAATGTTTATTTTTTTATTTATTACAGCTGACAAGACATCTAGGTGCACGCCCCCCGACAGCAGCATGCCCCGACGCGCATGGACTGCGAGGGGCCCGTTCATCACTGCTTGCAGCTTTAATTCTTCTTCTTATTATTATTATTATAAAGTCTAGACTATTTCTGCTACTTAAGTAAAGGGCGGAAAAGTAGTTAATGACTAATGAGGTCCATCTGACCGAAATGTTACATTTATAATAACGGGAGGCAATTTACAGTGTGTGGATTACTTTACTAATAAAATACCTGTTTTATTGTACTTCTCATCACATAGGTGTCTCATGTTATTTTGAGCTGATAAAAACAAGCCACTTCAAAAACAGTTTCATTCCCACTGCAATAAACATTCTGAACTCTGAACGCTGAGGAATAAGCATGGCCCTTATGTATTATGAATATGTATTTGTCTGTATGTATATCTATGTTTATGTTTAATGTCCTTTATGTTGGAACCTGTACCAATGAGCTGTACTGGAAACAAATTCCACCAGCCTGGCTGTGTGGTCATTAAAAGAATCAATCAATCAATCAATGTACTCACCCATCTCTTCAGTGGTTACTCTGAGACCACAGCTGCTTAGGATCTTAGATACGATCTCATAATTACAACATCAGGATCTCATAATTACAATTATATATTTACAATTACATGCAATACGCATCCAGCTTGTTGTGTTTTATAATAAAAATATTGTTGTGCAACCCTGTTCTGTGCACAATAAAGAGGTGCAGAGGTTCCTCTGCATCACCGGTGAAGAGGAAATATAGCAAAAACTGGATGGAGCAGAGAGTGACAACAACGGCGCCCACATTTAAGAGTACTGTCTGCAGTGGAAATGCTAAACAGATCTCGGGTCTACATACATGTCCTTAGTGGTTATTTTTGCTTCTAAAGGTACTGTACTGAACATTTTTTGTGGAATAGGGGCTTTTGGTGCAACCGTCTTCCTATTTTGGTTGTGCAATGGTTGACACACTTCCTTTGTGCCATAAACAGAGGCTTTATTTTCCTTGGAGATCAAACCTGATGGCAGACATAATTACATAGTGAAAGATAAGCTTCAGATTGCAACATTCAACATTTACCTTATAATAAGTTAAAACAAGAAAAAGATACAAACTAATGCCGTGAGTACAGTTATTAAAATGAACATAAAATTTCAAGTTTCATAATTTCTTGTCATTTATAAAATAAAAAACTAACTCAGTGCCCAAATTAATTTCTTTGTGAGTCAGTTTCATATTTTCATGGTATGCTTAATTGTGAATTTTGTGTGTGAAAAGAAGTCTCAGGACAGGAAGAGAACAGGTGACCAATAAAATGATATGGTGACTGCTTCTGCAGAGAGAGCAGTCAGATTAATATTTATGTCTCTTCCATTGAGATCAGTGGTTGTTATGTGAACTCTTTACGAATCCTTTTGTCTCATCTTTACTGAGGCGTGACATTTTTTTTCACTGAGGTCAAGAGAAATAAAGCAGAGACTCAACCTGTATTTATAGGAATTTGTATTTATATTTGTGTTTACAAAATCCTTTCATGCTGCAGGGGAAACACAACTCTGTCTACAGCTACTTAATGAACACAGACCTTGTTTAAAACTTTATCATCATCTGAACTTGTTTAAATGTGGTCTCCTGCTGTTGTTTCCGCTTCATCCCACTGAGACAAACAGCATATTGAGTTTTTGAAAGACTTCTGAATGACTTTGTCATTACTCGAACGGTTTGGATTTTATAAGCACTCAAAGGTCAGGACACAAAGCCTTATGACGATCTTCGGAAGAAAGGATGAAGGCCAAAACATCTTTAACTTGCGACTAAGGCTGCATTTATGACTCCACACACACAAAAGCTTTATGTCTGTGTTCGGAACAAGTGTATCTCTCTGCTGATATCTTCAGATTGACGATCGGACCCACGATTTGGGAACAGGAAGGACTAGTTCGAGAAATTTTAACCCATCTTCAAGTTCTTGGGCTCTCTCAGTCAACTACATGCAGTCATTAATTAGCATAACAATGGCTTCACTCTGAGAGACACAAGCCTGTGTGTGTGTGGTTACACACACCTGACAGTATAACATTTACCAAACTGACCAGCTCATGTGGCTCATTCCTAAATAAATGCCTGATAGGAAAACCATGTAAATACAAGATCTACAGGTCAAACTCTTTTGCATCATTTAGAATTTGAATCAAACCTGTAGCTACAACTATGCTGCAGCAAGATCAAATGCCTGTAGTCCTGCTCAGTTTTTCCACTGAAATTAACTGGTATATATTTGTGTCTGTCTGCTGTTACTTATGTCCTCACAGCAGCCAGTACACATCAATCAAGCTTTCACTAGATCACATGAATTCAAATGAATATGGATGTGTCGTTTGATCATCACACATGTCAAAGTTTCATTAGGTCACATGGCTTATGTCTACAACTTTCAAAATATAAGCTCACACCACCTTCATAAGAACCCTTGAAAATGACCGCATTCATTTGTTTTACACCCAAGCTCTTCAACAGGTCAAGAGGTTTTAAGTTACTTTAAAAATAACCTTAGTATTTCCATCCATAGTATTTCCATTCCATTTCCATTTATTTTCATCAATATTATTTCTCTGAACCCAACTGAATGACCTGGACGGTTACAGCAAATTACCTCAGCGGCTAACAAGCAGAGCTAACTGCTAATAGCCATAGCTGTTACTAACAACTCCACAAATCCATTAAGCAGTTCCACCATCCACAGTCAGATATAGATGGCTTATTATTTACTGCTGAATTACAGCTCACAACTGATAACAACGGCTGATGCTGCCCTGCTCTGAGTGTTTCTGCTGGCTAGTGAAACATCCTGGTGCTGACTATTTACTGGAATTTACCAGCCTGTTGCTCATGCAGCATTTGAAGATAATTACAAGCACAGCCGTTCTTGGCATTCAATGTCCAGTAGTCCTCCACTAACAGTCTCGTCTCCTCAACATAAATAAGGCATAGATTTTGTCTAAGTTTCTATCATCAAGATCTATTTTTAACTTGTCATTGTCTTGTTTTCTTCATGGGAAAAAGGTTGTTGACGAAAAATTGTCATCATAGCTTTTGTCAACATAATTAACACTGCCTTAAACTCAAAAAATTTACATGTATTTTAAGTAGTTTTAAATTCTCTTGTGAATGTGCTCAAACAGTAAAAAACACCAACAAAAAAAAACATGATTTACAATACACTGTCAGGCTTTGTTCATGTGTGTACTCATTTTGTATCATCATCAGATGTGATTTCAGCTGTGTTATCTGGCAATCAAAACTTTAGCAGTTACTAAAAGACTTATCCGGTCATTATCGGAGTTCTCCGCTGCTGCTCAGTGTGTGAAACCTTCAGTATTTCAGAGTAAAAGCCTTAGTTAAATGTTTTCTGCTTTAGTCCGAGCAGCAGCTAAACATCTTCACATTTAATCGTTTCTTTTTCATCTTAAAAGCAGCTGAGTTTGAGGTGGAAGCCGCCACACAAACATCAAAACACACAAATATATGCTTCATACAGTCGACTGTCAGCGTAGGTGTGTTCACACCCCCCCACACACACACACGCAAACAAAAACCCATCTAGATATTCTGTGTGAAGTTTGAGTTATCAAAGTGCGTTCACTCTGCTCTCATTTCACTTTCTCACCAGACAAAAAACACACAGAAAAACACAACCATCAACAAAAACATGTTTCTAAATGCTGATGTTCAGCAGCTGAAAGCGAAACATCAGAGTGTCCTTGAAAGCATCAACAAAGAGAGTTCTCTTTAGATGCACTGCTCTTCTTTCTCTTTGCTATTATCCCCATTGGGTGTTTATGAGCACTTTAAATTTATGCATAAAAATAATCAGAATGGAAAGGCAGAAATGTTTGGCTGAGGTGTGAAAGGTGGTTTAATAATTAAAGCCAAATGTGCAACAGAAAGAGACTTGTAAATATCATAATAAATCATAATAATAATAATCAGTGACATACATGGAGCATGAAAAACTGTTTAACCTGAGGAACCGACTCCAAATGTCACATAACAGTTGTAATTTGCATTTTCCCTCTCAGATTTTCTTGAAATTCAATCAGTCATTTGAACAGAAACCTAACTGTAGATGTGCACAGTAAATTCTGTTGATAATACTTTAACTTTTTAAATGCAGAAGGAGTACATTTATGGTATTAGTAATTTCATTGCAGTACAGGATCTGAATTCCTCCAGCACTGATCAGACCACTATCAGCTTTATCTTTAGTGCAAAACATGCTAAAGTCATTTAAAATCAATATTTCTTGATGTATTTGGAGCGGGTTGTTGGGGGTGGGTCACAACACAGACATCAAAATGATATATCAGTGAGGTTAGAAAGAGGCAAAATGATTGGAAAAGACTGATTGTAACTGTTTTCTTCACATGCAGGGGTCACTGCTGAGAATTTGAAATAAAAATCTGCAACAGGGGAGGTCAGGTGTGTGTGTGTGTGTGTGTGTTGTTTAAATCACTGAAGGAGGGCTGTCGTACATATTTCTTTCGATTATATGCAACAGAAAAAGACAACACTGTACATGTTCATATGAAAAGTTATTGACCTGATAACTTGGTTTCCATTTCAAATCCATGGTTCTAATATCATAAAACACGGATGGTGTCATCCTCTAAAGTGTCAACATCCTCTAGAAACTTTTCAAACAGCAGATATTACATGTTTATCATAAAATTACCCCAAGGACCAGGGGCGTTGCTAGGAGTTGAAAACATCCAGGGCTTTAGCCCTGAAGTGGGAACAATTTTTTACCAGGGGGTCCGGGGGTTTCTCCCCCTGGAAAACTTTGAATAATTCCCTGTTTAAAACATGATTTTAACGTATTTTGACAAAGAATTTTGACAAAGAATGAGCACTCGTCTTCTACCTGACTCCCTTAAAGAAAGCCTCTGAAAACTGTAGCGGAGGAGGGGGCTCGGCTTAGGTCTGCCTAATGTTACAGCTTAGTCTCGCTCATATTATATTTAAAAAAACAAGACCTATACGCATCGCATCATATAGGCTAATAAAGCAGCAAATGCAACTTTCAACACTCACTGCAATGAGTCTGTTTACAAACAACCTTGTCAGCAGCAAAAACAACACAATGACACTACACTGCAGACGCGATCACTTAATAATGACCAGGGCAAAAACACAACCCTTTTCAACCAATATATGCTACCCAGCAAAAGGTATACACACAGACACATTCAGATTTTAATTACCACAGCGAGCAAGAATAATAAACACATACACCTACCCGATGTCAAGTAACTGCAATGTAGCCAAAATGGAACAGGTGAAAAGAGAGAGGAGCTGCTCCTGCTAGCTAGTTTCTTACCACTGCTCGGGAATGACGGAAGAAGGGCCTACGGTGATGTTTTCCTTGGCAGGTAAGTTTACTTCTCACAGTCACACACAAGCTGACGATACGCGAGGCCAGTCGGTGACTTGTCCGCTGCTGCAAATGTGTAGTAGTGAAAGTCTTTCAGTTCTTCTTCTTCTTCTTCTTTGGCGTTTTATGGCAGCTTGCAGCCTTATTGTTGCATTACTTCTATCTTCTGGATTTATTTAAAGTCTTTGAATTCAGGGTAACTCAAGAGTCATATGGCATGCTGACTGCCCATATAAGGGCATATGAAATGTAAGTTGGTATGACAGTGAGTGTGTTATGTGTTGTGTGCTGCTGTGCTGCTGTCTGTTGTGCTCCCGTGCCGTGCCGTGGACTTTAAGTTGGAAATGAGGTGCTTTATTAGTAAAAAACAAACAGACAAACAAACAAACAAAAAAACTATTAAGTACTACGAAGCAGGATTTGGAGTTAGCGAGGTAACTTCGGGGTTTTCAGATTATTAGTAAAATAATCCACGCACTGTTAACTGGCTCCCGTTATTAATATATAATTGGTCAGCAAGAACTCATCAGTCATTAACTAGTATCTACCCTTTACTTCAGCAGCAGAAACAGGCTGGTGTTACCTTAAAGTGTTTTATGTGACATATTCAGAGTAGTTTCATCATCGTCCAACTAAACAGCAAAAAATACTCTATACTAATGTCTCATAGGCCCATAGCTACATGATACCTGCACATAGTTTAAGTCTCGGATGACAGTAATGATGTTACGTCTGATACTAATGGCCCGAGGCCTGTGTCAAGCAAAGGGGGTGTGTCCAAATGAGGCCCGTATCATTTTTCAGGATATCACGTGACTGAAGACAAACGAGGCCCCGTTTCTCAGCACTGTCACTGTGGACTAAAATAAACTTAATTATTTCAAATAGTGCTAAAATCATGTGTTTAGTGTTGTAAACGATCTCTCCATTTGTTAGAAGCTCTGTTTTAAAACCAGTGGAAATAGAGCCCTGGAACAATTAAATTATTCTACTGACCTATAACAGCATGTAAGCTCCTCTTTTCTACCTGTCACTGGACTTTTTTTCATGGATACTTTTTCTTCAGTGATCTGATTGGTCAGAGGTCGGGATGTTGACAGCCTGCGATCCGATACCCTGAAGTTAACCTGCTCCAGGTCAAGTTACTAGGGATGCGTAGAGAGTGCAGGTACATGTACTTCAGCCCTCCCCCAGTGACCTAAACACACACACACACACACACACACACACTACTATACTGCATATACTGCAGCATAGTAGAAGTAGTACTTTATTGCAGATATTGCAATTAACATGGCAACTTAATAAAAACAAACAGAAAGCAAATCGTCTCAAAAGTCTAAGTGACTAAATTCACTTGTAGAATAAAAGAAAAGCAGAGAGGGTCAGCTGACATTTGTAAGTCCTCATAGCACAGGCGGATTACAAGACAATGGGCCCCTGGGCACTGATATGCAAAGGGCCACGTGGGAGGTGTTGGAGAGTCATTAGGCATATTTTTTTTTCCTCCGGCTGCTGCAAGAGGCAGCAAAACATCCTTTCATTGCATATTTACAGTTTACTAATTAAATTCTCCGTGACATGAACTGTGGCTTCTACCTCACAACCAGCCACAGCTTGGCCCTGAGCAGAGTGACTGATCCTTATTGACCAATCAACAGACTGCAGTGTTCACAGCTCTACCCTTTAGTACCAGATCTGTGTGCTAGCTAGCAGAAGGAGTACCAAAAATGGTAACGGTTAGGAATGGTTCGATCGGGACTATGCACAACTTTTCGCAGTGGAAATGGAAAAAAGTGTACTGAACTGAACTGTTCCATATCATACTGCTTGGTGGAAATGGGGCTTTTGTGGTCTTTTTGTGTCTCCTTGTGGTTGTTTTGTATTTCTTTGAGGTCATTTTGTATGTCTTTGTGGTCAGTTTGTGTCTATATGTGGTCATTTACTGTATCTTTGCGGTCATTTTGTATCTTTTTGGGATTTTGTATCACCTCGTGGTTGTTTTGTGTCTCTGAGATAATTTTGTGTCTCTTTGTGGTCATTCTTGACTGCTTGTGGTTGTTTTGTTTCTTGAAGGTCATTTTGTGTCTTTTTGGGATTATTTTTGTCTCCTTGTGGTTGATTTTCTGTCTCTTTGAGTTTATTTTCTGTCTTTCTGTGATCATTTTGTGTCTCTTTGAGGTCATTTTGTGTCTCTTTGTGGTCATATTGTGTCTTTTTGTGGTTCTGTGTCTCCTTGAGGTCATTTTGTGTCTTTGTGAGGTCATTTTTTTTAACGTCTTTTTGTGTTTTTTTGTCTCTTTGAAGTCATTTTTTGTCTCCTTGGGGTCATTTTGTGTCTTTTTGAGGTCATTTGGTGTCACTTTGTGTATTTTCTTAATTTTGTGTCTCCTTATGATTGTTTTACATCTCTTTGAAGCCAATTTCTGTCTGCTTGTTGTTTAGTGTCTCTTACAGGTTATTTTGTGTATTGTGTAGACATTTTGTGTCTTTGTTGTGTCTCCTTGTGGTTGTTTTTTATCTCCTTGTGGTCATTTTGTGTCTGCTTGTGGTTGTTTTGTGTCTCTTTGGGGTCATTTGGTGTCTCCTTGTAGTTATTCTGTGTCTCTTTTAGGTAATTTTATTTCTCTTTCTGGTCTTTTTTGCCTCCTTGTGGTTGTTTTGTGTTTCTGTGAGGTCATATTGTGTCTTTTTGTGATATTGTATCTCATTGTGGTCATTCTGTGTCTCCTTGGGGTAATTTTGTGTCTCTTTCTGGTCATTTTTTGTCTCCTTGCAGTTGTTTTATGTCTCTTTGAGGTTATTTTGTGTTTTTTGTTGACATTTTGTGTCTCCTTGTGGTCATTTTGTGTCTCCTTATGGTTGTTTTGTCTCTCTGTGGGGTCATTTTGTATTGTTTTGAGGTCATCTTGTGTCTCTTTGTGGTCATTCATGTCCCCTTGTCATTGTTTTGTGTTTGTTTGAGGTCTTTTTGTGTTGTTTTGAGATCATTTTGTGTCTTTTTGTGATTTTGTGTCTCCTTGCTTGTTTTATGGCTCTTTGCAGTCATTTTATGTCTTTTTGTGGCCTTTTTGTGTCTCCTTCTGGTTGTTTTATATCTCCTTGTGATCATTTTGTGTCTCGTGGTTGTTTTGTGTGTCTTTTTACGTCATTTTGTGTCTCTTTGTGAGCATTTTGTGTTGATTTGAGGCCATTTTGTGGTATGTTGTGATTTTGTGTCTTTTTGTGGTCATTTTGTGTCTCATTGGGTAATTCTGTGTCTCTTTGTGGTAATTCATGTCTCCTTGTGGTTGTTTCATGGCTCTTTGAGGTCATTTTTTGTCTCCTTGTTGTTTTGTGTCGCTTTGAGGTTATTTTGTGTCTTTTGTGGACATTTTGTGTCCTCGTGTTGTTGTTTTGTGTCACATTTAGGTCCTTCTCTTTGTGGTTGTTTTATGTCTCTGTCATCATTTTGTGTCTTTTTGTGGTTTTGTGTCATTCTCATTCTCATCATTCTCTGTGTCCTTCTGGTTGTTTTGTGTTTCTTTGAAGTAATTTTGTGTCTCTTTAAGGTCATTTTATGTCTTTTATCATTTGTGTCACTTTGTGGTCATTTTGTTTGTCCTTGAGGTCTTTTTGTGTCTCCTTGGGGTAATTTTGTGTCTCTTTGTGATCGTTCATGTCTCCTTGTTGTTTTGTGTGTTTTGATGTCAATTTATGTCTTTTTGGGATTTCGTGTCACCTCATAGTTGTTTTGTTTTGTTTTATATCTCTTTGAGGTCATTTCATGTCTCCTTGTGGTCTTTTTCTGTCTCTTTGTGGTTGTTTTGTGTTTCTTTGAGGTCATTTTGTGTCTCCTTAGGGTACTTTTCTGTCTCTGCGTCAGGTCATTTTGTGTCTCCTTGGGTCAGTTTTGTGTCTCTGTGTGAGGTCATTTTGTGTCTACCTGTGGTCATTTTGTGTGTCCTTGTGGTTGTTTTGTGACTCTTTTAGGTCATTTTGTATCTCCTTGTGGTCATTTTGTGTCTTTTTGTGGCCTTTTTGTGTCTCCTTGTGGTTGTTTTTTATCTTGTGGTCAGTATGTGTCTCATTGTGGGAGTTTTGTGTCTCTTTTAGGTTATTTCTCTATCTCCTTGTGGTCATTTTGTGTCTCCTTGTGGCCTTTTTGTGTCTCCTTGTGGTTGTTTTGTATCTCCTTGTGGTTATTTTGTGTCTCCTTGTGGTTGTTTTGTGTCTCTTTGGGGTCATTTTGTGTCTCCTTGTTTTTGTTTTGTGACGCTTTTAGGTCATTTTGTGTCTCCTTGTGATTTGTTTTGTGTCTCTTTGGGGTCATTTTGTGTCTCCTTGTGGTTGTTTTGTGACTCTCTGAGGTCATTTCGTGTCTCCTTCTGGTTGTTTTGTGACTCTTTTAGGTCATTTTGTATTTCCTTGTGGTCATTTTCTGTCTCTTTGTGGTTGTTTTGTGTTTCTTTGAAGTCATTTGGTGTCTCCTTGTGATTTGTTTTGTGTCTCTTTGTGTTCATTTTGTGTCTCCTTCTGATTGTTTTGTGACTCTTTTAGGTCATTTTGTATTTCCTTGTGGTCATTTTTTTGTCTCCTTGTGCTTGATTTCTGTGTCTCTTTAAAGTCATTTTGTATCTTCTTGTGATTTTTTTGTCACCTCATGGTTGTTTTGTGTCTCTTTGAGGTCATTTCGTGTCTCCTTGTGGTCTTTTTCTGTCTCCTTGTGGTTGTTTTGTGTTTCTTTGAGGTCATTTTGTGTCTCCTTAGAGTACTTTTCTGTCTCTGCGTCAGGTCATTTTGTGTCTCCTTGGATCAATTTTGTGTCTCTGTGTGAGGTCATTTTTTGTCTACCTGTGGTCATTTTGTATCTCCTTGTGGTCATTTTATTTCTCCTTGTGGGAGTTTTGTGTTTATTTGAGGTCATTTTGTGTGTCCTTGTGGCTGTTTTGTGACTCTTTTAGGTAATTTTGTGTCTCCTTGTGATTTGTTTTGTGTCTCCTTGGAGTCATTTTGTGTGCCCTTGTTGTTGTTTTGTGTCTCTGTGTGGTTGTTTTGTGACACGTTTAGGTCATTTTGTATCACCTTGTGGTCATTTCGTGTGTCCTTGTGGCCTTTTTGTGTCTCCCTGTGGTTGTTGTGTATCTCCTTGTGGTCATTCTGTGTCTCCTTGTGGCTGTTTTGTGACTCTTTTAGGTCATTTTGTGTGTCCTTGTGATTTGTTTTGTGTCTCTTTGGGGTCATTTTGTGTCTCCTTCTGGCCTTTATGTGTCTCCCTGGGGTTGTTGTGTATCTCCTTGTGGTCATTCTGTGTCTCCTTGTGGTTGTTTTGTGACTCTTTTAGGTAATTTTGTGTCTCCTTGTGATTTGATTTGTGTCTCTTTGGGGTCATTTTGTGTCTCCTTGTGGTTGTTTTGTGACTCTTTTAGGTCATTTTGTATCACCTTGTGGTCATTTTGTGTCTCCTTGTGGTTGTTGTGTATCTCCTTGTGGTCATTTTGAGTCTTTTTGTGGCCTTTTTGTGTCTCCTTGTGGTTGTTTTTTATCTTCTTGTGGTCAGTATGTGTCTCCTTGTGGGAATTTTGTGTCCCTTTTAGGTCATTCTGTATGTCCTTGTGGTCATTTTGTGTCTCCTTGTGGCCTTTTTGTGTCTCCTTGTGGTTGTTTTGTATCTCTTTGTGGTTATTTTGTATCTCCTTGTGGTTGTTTTGTGTCTCTTTGTGATTTGTTTTGTGTCTCTTTGGGGTCATTTTGTGTCTCCTTGTGGCTGTTTTGTGACTCATTTAGGTAATTTTGTGTCTCCTTGTGATTTGTTTTGTGTCTCTTTGGGGTCATTTTGTGTCTTCTTGTGGTTGTTTTGTGTCTCTGTGTGGTTGTTTTGTGACACGTTTAGGTCATTTTGTATCACCTTGTGGTCATTTCGTGTCTCCTTGTGGCCTTTTTGTGTCTCCCTGTGGTTGTTGTGTATCTCCTTGTGGTCATTCTGTGTCTCCTTGTGATTTGTTTTGTGTCTCTTTGGGGTCATTTTGTGTCTCCTTGTGGTTGTTTTGTTACGGTTTTAGGTCATTTTGTGTCTCCTTGTGGTCATTCTATGTCTCCTTGTGGCTGTTTTGTGACTCTTTTAGGTCATTTTGTGTCTCCTTGTGATTTGTTTTGTCTCTCTTTGGGGTAATTTTGTGTCTCCTTGTGATTTCTTTTGTGTCTCTTTGGGGTCATTTTGTGTCTCCTTGTGGTTGTTTTGTGTCTCTGTGTGGTTGTTTTGTGACACGTTTAGGTCATTTTGTATCACCTTGTGGTCATTTTGTGTTTCCTTGTTATTTGTTTAGGGTCTCTTTGTGGTCATTTTGTGTCTCCTTGTGGTTGTTTTGTGACTCTTTTAGATCATTTTGTATCTCCTTGTTGTCATTTTGTATCTCCTAGTGGGAGATTTGTATGTCTTTGGGGTTATTTTATGTCTCTTTGTCATCATTTGGGTCTTTTTGTGGTTTTGTGTCTCTTTGAAGTCATTTTGTTTCTCCTTGTGGTTGTTTTGTTTCTTTGAGGCCATTTTGTTACTCTTTGTGGTCATTTTTGCCTCTCTTTGTGGTCATTTTGTGTCTCCTTGGGGTAATTTTGTGTCTCTGTGTGAGGTCATTTTGTGTATTTTTGTGGTTTTGTGCCTCTTTGTAATCTCATAACAGCAACATCTTCATTAAACGATACCACAGTAGTGGGACTCATCCACAACAACGATGAGTCTGCGATGTCTGGCCCTCAACTTCTCTAAAACCAAGGAGCTGCTGATTGACTTCCGCAGGAAAAGAACAGACCCAGCCCCTGTTTACATCAAAGGGGATGTTGTGGAGAGGGTCAGTGAAATTAAGTTCCTTGGAACTTATATTTCCCTGGACCTCACCTGGTCCAAAAAAATTGTGCTGCGGCTTTTGGCTCTCCAGTATGGTGTACGTTTGTGTTATGTGTGCTCCTTTGTCTGTCTCAGCTTTGCTCTACAAAGCATATCTTCAGCCGACAAGAACTGATTCGCATTGGATTACAATCAAGCGCTGTCGTGACAGAGGAGTTCCAGCGGGCTCACAACATTACACGACCAGCCGGGGCTCCCTGGATTGTTGGCGGCTCAACCAAACGCAGCAGGTGAAGGAGGGACAGAAAGAAAACGCGGGGATGTCATTCAGGCCTACTAGCACGGCTACAGAGACAGCCGCAAAAACCCCCACCTCCCAGCCTGTTCCTTGTCAACGCTAGATCCATCGTGCACAAAGTGGATGAAATGAAACTCCTTATCCCCTCCAATACGACTCTGCGGGACTGCTGTGTGATTATTGTAACTTAGACCTGGCTGCATCCATAGATCCTGGACGCTAGCGTGCAGCTAGTTAGCCGCACGCTCCACCGTCAGGACCGGGACAGCAACTCTGGTAAGAAGAGAGGAGGTGGACTCTGCATGTATGCACACAATGACTGGTGTTCGCAGAGCCATGTCATTAACAACCACTGCTCGCCAGATATAGAAACTTTGACTGTCTTATTTAGACCCTTTTGTCTACCGAGGGAATTTTCTGCTGCAGTTATCACTGCTGTTCACATCCCACCAGAGGCCAATGTGAGCACAGCTCTGAGCTATTTGTAAGACACCATCACCCTCCAGCAAAAGGCATACCCTGAAGGGACACACATCATAGCTGGGGACTTTAACAAGGCTTGCTTGAAAACTGTGCTTCCGAAATTCACACAATATGTGAAGTGTCCCACCTTTTTCTTTTCTTTCTAATTGCTATTGCCACATACAGTACAGGCCAAAAGTTTGGACACACCTTCTCATTCAATGCGTTTTCTTTATTTTCATGACTCTTTACATTGTAGATTCTCACTGAAGGCATCAAAACTATGAATGAACACATGTGGAGTTATGTACTTAACAAAAAAAGGTGAAATAACTGTAAACATGTTTTATATTCTAGTTTCTTCAAAATAGCCATCCTTTGCTCTGATTACTGCTTTGCACACTCTTGGCATTCTCTCTCTGCTGCGGCAGATGACCTGGCCTCCACAGTCACCGGACCTGAACCCAATCGAGATGGTTTGGGGTGAGCTGGACCGCAGAGTGAATGCAAAGGGGCCAACAAGTGCTAAACACCTCTGGGAACTCCTTCAAGACTGTTGGAAAACCATTTCAGGTGACTACCTCTTGAAGCTCATCGAGAGAATGCCAAGAGTGTGCAAAGCAGTAATCAGAGCAAAGGGTGGCTATTTTGAAGAAACTAGAATATAAAACATGTTTTCAGTTATTTCACATTTTTTTGTTAAGTACATAACTCCACATGTGTTCATTCATAGTTTTGATGCCTTCAGTGAGAATCTACAATGTAAATAGTCATGAAAATAAAGAAAACGCATTGAATGAGAAGGTGTGTCCAAACTTTTGGCCTGTACTGTATATAATTTAAATGACTATAGACCCGTCGCCCTCATGCCCATTGTCACCAAATGACAGACAGACAGAACAGATCCACTGAGGATGCCATAAGCATTCCAGCACCTGGAACAGAAGACACACATGTCCGGATGCTGTTCATCGACTACAGCTCAGCATTTAATACCATTATCCCGGACGTTCTCATTAGAAAACTTCTCCATCTCGGGTTCTCCTCACATCTCTGCTCCTGGATCCTGGACTTCCTCACACACCTTCCCCAGTCTGTTAAACTTGGCTCTCATCTCTCCTCCTCACTAACTCAGCACAGGCTCCCCTCAAGGCTGCGTCCTAAGCCCTCTGCTGTACTCCCGCTATACATTCGATTGCACACCCACTTCCACATCAAACACTATAATTAAGTTCGCAGACGACACAACCATCATTGGCCTCATCTCAGGGGGGGATGAGACGGCATATCGAAATGAAGCCCAAAGTCTGACCATGTGGTGCTCTGCGAACAACCTCAACTTAAACATAAACAAAACAAAAGAACTGATTATAGACTTCAGAAAGACCAGGGACGACCACCTGCCCCTTCTCATAAAAGGCGACTGTGTGGAATTCGTCTAAAGCCATTAATTCCTCGGCATACACATCACAAACAGACTTTCCTGGACAGAGTACACAACTGCAACTATTAAAAAGGCATCTCAACGGCTTCACTTTCTCCGTGTCCTGAGGAAAAATCACCTCAGCAGAACAGTAATGGTGGCCTTCGACCACGCAGTCATCGAGAGCACTTTGACCTACGGACTCACAGTCTGGTATGCAGGGTGCACAGCAGCAGAGAAAAAGGAGAAAACAGCACATAAGATCATCGGCTGCCCTCTTCCCTCCCTGGAAGGAGTTGCAGACGCTCGATACCTCTCCAGAGCCAAAAACATTTTAAAAGACTCCTCACATCCCGGTCATAAAATATTTGACCCATGCCCTCAGGCAGGCGTTACAGAGCCATAAAAACACACACAAACAGACTCCTGAACAGTTTCTTCCCCAGAGCCATCCAGTCCCATCCATCCATCCATCCATCCATCCATCCATCCATCTTCTAACTGCTTCATCCTCTCTTGAGAGCCTATCCCAGCTGAAATTGGGTGAGAGGCAGGGTACACCCTGGGCAGGTCGCCAGACTATCGCAGGGCTGACACATAGAGACTAGACTCACAAGTCAGTCTTTAGACGCTTTGCTTAACTAAAGACTGATGACTTTCTCCCTGATTTTGTGTTTAGATGGGCGGATACAACTTCAGAGTTTAAAAAAACTCCCTACGTTGCAGAACCAATAGTAAATCTGCAGGGCGGTCCTTCGGTGGCTCACTGAGCTCTTGTGCTTGTAAACATAGTCCCACTAGAAACACATGTAGCGGTACAAAATGGCTCAGCCGTGCTCGCAGAAAATGCTGTCAGAGTTAGTGGATGTTTGTTGCGTTTGCGGCGACACATTCTCGCCAACTAAAGGAAACAAACATAATCTTTTACAAGGTCATGACTCATCCGTCCGGCCAGACTATAGAGGGAATCGCCTTTGTTGTTTACAAATACTTCCGGGTAGAAAACCAGCAGAGCTTTTAGCTCTACACATATATATATATATATATATATATATATATATATATCACATTTTTCACATCACTGTATCACCGTTTAGACTAATCCGATGTTTGTAAAGTCTATAAACACAATGATTGAACAAACATTACTATTTCTTAGCCGTTAGCAGTGTCTATAATAGGTAATAACTCATTAAACGGTCCGTGAAAAAAATATTTTTTCCAGCGGATATCTTAGTTACAACATGGTTGAGCTAGCAAAGCAGTTTTGTGTTGCTATGTGTGGTATTTATTCAGTTTTGGGAAATCACGATGTCTAGAAAGCATCAGGCTGCAGCTGACAGGGACAGCTAACAGCAGCAGCAAAGCTAACATCAGGACGTCATCTGTTAAAAGCCTCCCGTTGTCGGATACGACATGAAACTACTCCAGTTAGCTCAATCATGTTGTAACTAAGACATCCGCTGCAAAAATATTTTCTTCACGAATGAGCACACGTTTGATAAAACGAAGTTTAATCTCTCAGCATCCATTTTCAAGCTCTCTGTGTGTTTGTTTCCTTGCGGACGAGAAAAGGAGGAGTGCACATTTCCGAGAAGGCGTGTCCTTTTCAAAAATGCAAGAGGCGCTGCTTTGTTGCTGGCCGTTTTCGCCGGTGTGTTAAACACACTTTAGAAAGGAGTGTCCCCAGACTATCAGAAGGCGGAGATCTCTGATTGTCTGGTGGCGAGACTACATAGAGACAGACAACCATTCATGCTCACATTCACACCTACGGACAATTTAGAGTTATAAATTAACCTAATCCCCAATCTGCATGTCTTTGGACTGTGGGAGGAAGCCGGAGTGCCCGGAGAGAGCCCATGCTGACACAGGGAGAGCATGCGGGCTCCACACAGAGGACACCCGGGATCGAGCCGGGAACCCTCTTGCTGTGAGGCGACAGTGCTAACCACCACACCACTGTGCCGCCACCATCCAGTCATTAAACAAATCACAATCACACTGACAACCATGGGACAATATGCAATAGGGACTGTGTAATATAAATAGGGACTGTGCAATAAAGTTTTTATCCTACTGGTTTTATTATATTGCTTTAATCATGCACTTGACACTTAATGTTTCTTTTTTTTTTTTTTCTTCATGCATTACGTGTATGTGTGTATGTTGCTATGCCACTGTGATGAGCCCCCTGTAATTTAGTTATAGTACTTATACAATGACAATAAAGGCATATTCTATTCTATTCTATTCTATTCTATTCTATTCTATTCTATTCTATTCTATTCAACACCACTGCCCTGGTTAAAAAGGCATGCCTGTACTTCCTAAGGACCCTGAGGAAAGTCAATCTATCCCAGAAACTGCCCCTGTCCTTTTACACTTGTTCTGTGCAGAGTATCATCACACATGACATCTTGGTGTGGTACAACAGCTGCTCCGTGGCTGACAAAAAAGCCCTGAACAGAGTCAGGAAGTCAGCCCAGAAACTAACACACACGCAGATACCATCACTTTCTGAAATATATCACACCAGATGCCAACAATGAGCACAGAACATTATTCAGGATATTTCCCATCCAGGTCACATTCATTTCACACTGCTGCCTTCTGGGAGGCGCTACAGATCTATTCAGGCCCATACCTCCAGATTGTCCCTTAGCTTTTATCCCAGTGCTATCACACAGCTGAACTTGCACACACACTGACTGACCTACTGCTGCTCTCCCACTGATCGCATTTTAGAGGACTGTGCAATATAGTTACTTATGTTTATCGACCAATCGCTGCTTGACTGTGCAATATATATATTTATTTATTACATTTATGTCTATTTATTATTGTGTGTTGTTGCTGTCTTGTTTTAAGTATGTTTTTCTTTCATCATTCTTGGCTCCTTTAATGACCACATGGGGCCTGCAATTTTTAATCTCATTGTACCATGTATAATGACAATTCAGGCATTCATTCATTCATCCATTCATCCATTCATTCAATCATTCATTCATTTATTCATTCATTCATTCATTCATTTTGTGTCTCTTTGTGGTCATTTTGTGTCTTTTTGTTATTTTGTGTCGCCTTGAGGTCATTTTGTGTCTTTTTGGGTTTTTTTTGTGTCGCCTTGAGGTCATTTTGTATCTTTTTGTGGTTTTGTGTCTCTTTGTGGTCACATTGTTTCTCCTTGAGAAGGTTTTGTATCTACTTGGGGTAATTTTGTAATTTCTGTAAATATCTGATGTTTGAAAAGTTTGTAGACGATGGTGACACTTTATAAGATGACATCATCCGTGTTTTATGATAATAGAACCATGGATGTGAAATGGAAACTAAGTTATCGGCTCAATAACTTTTCATACACACATGTACAGTGTTGTTTTTTGTTGTTTTCATGGACACTGCTTTAGTTGAAGCATCACAGGTGTGACAGAACTGCTGCAAATAAAGTGACTTCTCATCAGGCTGCAGTGACACTGCATTTCCTGTGGCTGTGAGTGTGTGCTCCTTCACAGAAGTGTTTTCCTGAACATACCACTCCATTTTTTGTACATGGATAGCCGAGGGAAAGAGAGTGCCAGCGCACTGTCCTTCTAACTGCAATAAACTTAATAAAGCAAACAACACAAACATGTAATAGATGTCATGTGTACAGAAAAGATCAACAAACTAAAATTACAATAATCCATATGACAAAATTATGAATGGAGAGAGATGCACAGCAACAAAAACTACTGTAACAATCAGTGCTGGGAACGTTACTTTAAAAAAGTAATTAGTTCTAGTTATTAAAAAGTAACTGAGTTAGTAACTGACTAACTCCACTATAAAAGTAACTAATTACCTGGAAAGTGACAATAGCGTTACTTTTACTCAAATATGTCAAATTGCTTGGACACCCCCCCTTAATGGAACTGTATGTAATGAAATTCAACTGTATGTAATGAAAGTCAACATTGAATATGTTAAATGAATGAAATTGACACTTAACAGAATAAATCATTATTATAAAACATTGTTCACTTATCTACATTAGTTAAAGAACCTCCATTAATCGCGCAATTTAAATGTGAAAAGTCTCATTGACCGACACCTGTGTGTTTGCGGAAAAGGAGAGGTGCGGAGGGAGCAGAGCTGTGGAAACATCCTGCAGTCCGACATACTATCATGCATTTAAATAATTTATTAGACGGATATATATATGGAGAAAGGCCACGTTCAGAGAGCAAGCCCAAATAGGCAACTCCACTTCAGAAACAAGCCCAAAAACAGCAACCTGCAACTACCAACATTTGTAAGCAACTTTACAAAAAACAAGCCCAAAGTCGTGGACCTGACAACCCTGCTGTGTGCTTGTGAATGCCCACCCTACTCTGCCTCTGATTGGTTCATGATGAAATTTTAATCTCCCTGAGACAATTATCATCACTTATGCTTCCCCCTCACCTGCCCTCACCAAAGAAAAAAGCCGTTATAACGAGGGAGACTCGTTACTGAAAAAAGTAGCGTCGTTAGTAACTCTGTTTATTTATAACGCCGTTATTCCCATCACTGATAACAATAATATATAAATATGAATAATAATAGTAGTTTATGATAGTGTAAGGTATATGTATACTAGTATATGACAGTATATGTACAGTACAGGCCAAAAGTTTGGACACACCTTCTCATTCAATGCGTTTTCTTTATTTTCATGACTATTTACATTGTAGATTCTCACTGAAGGCATCAAAACTATGAATGAACACATGTGGAGTTATGTACTTAACAAAAAAAGGTGAAATAACTGAAAACATGTTTTATATTCTAGTTTCTTCAAAATAGCCACCCTTTGCTCTGATTACTGCTTTGCACACTCTTGGCATTCTCTCCATGAGCTTCAAGAGGTAGTCACCTGAAATGGTTTCCACTTCACAGGTGTGCCTTATCAGGGTTCATTAGTGGAATTTCTTGCTTTATCAATAGGGTTGGGACCATCAGTTGTGTTGTGCAGAAGTCAGGTTAATACACAGCCGACAGCCCTATTGGACAACTGTTAAAATTCATATTATGGCAAGAACCAATCAGCTAACTAAAGAAAAACGAGTGGCCATCATTACTTTAAGAAATTAAGGTCAGTCAGTCCGGAAAATTGCAAAAACTTTAAATGTGTCCCTAAGTGGAGTCGCAAAAACCATCAAGCGCTACAACGAAACTGGCACACATGAGGACCGACCCAGGAAAGGAAGACCAAGAGTCACCTCTGCTTCTGAGGATAAGTTCATCCGAGTCACCAGCCTCAGAAATCGCAAGTTAACAGCAGCTCAGATCAGAGACCAGATGAATGCCACACAGAGTTCTAGCAGCAGACCCATCTCTAGAACAACTGTTAAGAGGAGACTGCGCGAATCAGGCCTTCATGGTCAAATAGCTGCTAGGAAACCACTGCTAAGGAGAGGCAACAAGCAGAAGAGATTTGTTTGGGCCAAGAAACACAAGGAATGGACATTAGACCAGTGGAAATCTGTGCTTTGGTCTGATGAGTCCAAATTTGAGATCTTTGGTTCCAACCGCCGTGTCTGTGAGACGCAGAAAAGGTGAACGGATGAATTCCACATGCCTGGTTCCCACTGTGAAGCATGGAGGAGGAGGTGTGATGGTGTGGGGGTGTTTTGCTGGTGACACTGTCGGGGATTTATTCAAAATTGAAGGCACACTGAACCAGCATGGCTACCACAGCATCCTGCAGCGACATGCCATCCCATCCGGTTTGCGTTTAGTTGGACGATCATTTATTTTTCAACAGGACAATGACCCCAAACACACCTCCAGGCTGTGTAAGGGCTATTTGACCAAGAAGGAGAGTGATGGAGTGCTGCGGCAGATGACCTGGCCTCCACAGTCACCGGACCTGAACCCAATCGAGATGGTTTGGGGTGAGCTGGACCGCAGAGTGAAGGCAAAGGGGCCAACAAGTGCTAAACACCTCTGGGAACTCCTTCAAGACTGTTGGAAAACCATTTCAGGTGACTACCTCTTGAAGCTCATCGAGAGAATGCCAAGAGTGTGCAAAGCAGTAATCAGAGCAAAGGGTGGCTATTTTGAAGAAACTAGAATATAAAACATGTTTTTAGTTATTTCACCTTTTTTTGTTAAGTACATAACTCCACATGTGTTCATTCATAGTTTTGATGCCTTCAGTGAGAATCTACAATGTAAATAGTCATGAAAATAAAGAAAACGCATTGAATGAGAAGGTGTGTCCAAACTTTTGGCCTGTACTGTATGTGGCAATAACAATTAGAAAGAAAAGAAAAAGAAACCTCAGGACAGACAAAACAATCCTGGACGTGTCGAGCAAAATTTAAAAGTTTAAAATAATTCTGATCGTAAGAAAAGAAAGAGTTACGCAGGAACTGAGTTTAAGAGCGTAACGGGTTCAAGCGTAAAGAGTATAACTAGAAGGAGGGACAGCAACAGAAAGAAAAAGAGAAAGTAAAAAGTAAAGTAAAAAGAAAAGAAAGAAAAGCAAAAGAAAGCGAGATGCGCCGAGCTCAATAGTTTTATCCCACCAGCTTGAGGGAGAATGTTCGAGGTAAGGCAGCTCTCTTAGTTTAGACATTACTTTATTTCGGAGTGTGATGGAAAATTCTGGTATTTAAACACCTTTAATCTATAATGTGTTGTATAAGGTTACTTGTTTTGATGAAACTGAACTTCTAGCCTAATGATATGTGCTCATTTAACCCCTACTGTGACAGCAGTGAGAGACACCAAGGTCACGAGCCAGGGAGGCTCAGACACCAAGATTATGAGCCAGGGAGGACAACAAGTGTCCTTGTTAGTCTAAAGAGATGTTGTGTTTTAAGAATGTCAAGGCGCCACATATTTTGACTGTTGATGTGCATGTGTTATGGGAACTATAAAGATAGCAGGGCGAGAAGACTTGCTAGGCATTCACTGACTGACTGTTCATGAGGTTGTATGTTTGAGTGTCTCCATTCATGAATGCTTATTAAAACTCAAGAAAGACAGCCGACGTGTGAAGACTTTTTCTTTAAACTGTTCATTAAATAGTAGTTTTGCCACCACATGTTGCAGATAAAATGCTGCAGTGTTTATATTTATGTATCTATCTATTGTACTTTTGTAGTTTTTGTTTTTTACATTTGCTAAAAATAAAGTTATTTTGACAAAAGACTCATTTATCATTTTTTTTACAATTGGGTTTTTTGGTATAATGAAACCTTAGTGTTCAGAATTGAGTTTACACAGTTGTATCTCATTACATGTCATAAAAACATACTCTTCTTCAGTTCTATGCCGTAAGAGTCCATAGTCATACCATGTTGTAGATGTTTTGTGGGGTGTACGGATTCAAACAGTCAGGCTCCAGGCCTGGATGTTGTATCAAACATGTAGGATGAACTGGAACCTGGTCTATTACCCCAAAACCTAATGGGTAAATTAGACACAAGGCATACTGTTTTATAAGTAATCAAATAAAGACTCAGGAGACAACATCACTGCATAGAAGCAACATGTGTTTTACTATGAAACTTTGATTTCATATAAATGATGTGGAGAAACTGTGATACACTAGTACATTGTACATATTGTAGATTACAAACACAAGGTGAAGATGATTATAAAATGCAGCTACATTTTAGTAGAATGGTTTCAGTAAACATGACAGCTAAGACATCTGAATGTACCAGTTATTTCTCTTCATTTGTTTTTGTATAATACAGAAATCTGTCATCTCAATCTGCTGTGGTAAAATTGATGAATTCACGGATTAAAACTTTTGTGGTTTTAATGGGGAATGTGTTAGAAGCAGAGTTTACAATAACTTTGGTTTTAATACCCAATACAAGCTATATTAGTCTGGTCATAGGTAAGCCTACTTAGATTTTTTTTTTAAAAAAGGAGTTATTCTTTACACCACGTCATAACAGCTGAGTGCTGCTGCTGGTGTTTCCACGTTATGTTACGTTACGTCCACGTTAACTTCATTCGGTCTGAGGACTGACATACAGTTGTTACCATAATGTCAGATAAGTTACAGTTATCATGTTACAGCTGAAATATAAGACGGCTACAAAATAAAAACTTGAAATGAAATGACTGTGAAATTACCTGCTCCAGTGTTTGTCGCAAAGCTGCTTCGGCTCGTGTTTCTTCACTCAAATTGATAATGGCGGATGGCCGCTGTGTTTAGCTCAGCCACAGCTTGTTGTTTTGCAGCAGCCTAAAGCACATAAATCTATCCCACTAGACCCCAATATTTCATATTTATATCAATATGACCCTGAAAATAAGCATAATAGGTCTCTTTTCACAAAAAAATGTCCTCTCTTCAATCCTAAAAAGCTTCTCTCTTTATTGCAAACATTGTACTCATACTCGTACTCGTACTCGTCGTCCTCCGCTTATCCGGGTCCAGGTCACGGGGGCAGCAGCCTCAGCAAAGAAGCCCAGACAGTTCTCTCCCCAGCCACTTTCGTCAGCTCTTCCGAGGGAACCCCGAGGTGTTCCCAGGCCAGCCGGGCAATGTAATCCCTCCAGCGTGTCCTGGGGCGGCCCCGAGGTCTCCTCCTGGTTGGACATGCCTGAAACACCTCCCAAGGGAGGCGTCCGGGAGGCATCCTTACCAGATGCCCGAACCACCTCAACTGGCTCTTCTCGATGTGGAGGAGCAGCGGCTCTACTCCGAGTCCCTCCCAGATGTCCGTGCTCCTCACCCTATCTCTAAGGCTGAGTCCAGCCACCCTGCGGAGGAAACTCATTTTACCCAGAGCTCGTGACCATAGGTGAGGGTTGGAACGTAGATCGACCGGTAAATCGAGAGCTTCGCTTTCTGGCTAAGCTCCCTTTTCACCACAACGGACCGGTTAAGCGCCCGCATCACTGCTGACGCCGCCCCAATCTGCCTGTCAATCTCGTGAACAAGATCCCGAGATACTTAAACTCCTCCACCTAAGGCAGGACCTCCACCCCAACCCGGAGTGGGCAATCCATCCTTTTCCGGCTGAGGACCATGGCTTCAGACTTGGAGGTGCTGATTCTCATCCCAGCCGCTTCACACTCGGCTGCGAACCGTCCCAGCAAGAGCTGGTCACTGTTCGATGGAGCTAGGAGGACCACGTCATCCGCAAAAAGCAGGGACAAGATCCTCCCGTCACCGAAACTGACACCCTCCACCACTCGGCTGTGCCTAGAAATTCTGTCCATGAAAGTTATGAACAGAATTGGTGACAAAGGGCAGCCCTGGCGGAGTCCAACCCTCACCGGGAACAGGTTCGACTTACTGCCGACCACGCGAACCAGACTCGTGCTCCTTCGGTACAAGGACTGGGGCCATCCAGCAAAGGCCCACCAACCCCATATTCCCGGAGCACCCCCCACAGGATGCCCCTGAGGACACTGTCGTAAGCCTTCTCCAAATCCACAAAACACATGTGGACTGGTTGGGCGAACTCCCACCCTGGCAAGGGTGCTGGAGGGGGCATGGGAGCTGGTCCACAGTTCCACGTCCGGGACGAAAACCACATTGCTCCTCCTCAATCCGAGGTTCAACTATCGACCGGACCCTCTTCTCCAGCACCCTGGCATAGACCTTACCGGGTAGGCTGAGGAGTGTGATCCCCCTGTAGTTGGAACACACCCTCTGGTCCCCTTTCTTGAAGATGGGGACCACCATCCCAGTCTGCCACTCCAGAGGCACTGCCCCCGATGTCCACGCAGTGTTGCAGAGGCGTGTCAGCCAGGACAGCCCTACAACATCCTTGAGATATCCAGGGCCAATCTCATCCACCCCCAGGGCTCCGCCGCTGCGTTGTTGCTTCACTACCTCGGCGACTTCTGCCCCAGAAATTGGACGACCCGCCCCCGAGACCCCCAGCTCTGTTTCCTCACTGGAATACGTGTTGGTGGGATTGAGGAGCTCCTCAAAGTATTCCTTCCACCGCCCGACAATGTCCCCATTTGACGTCAGCAGCTCCCCGCCCCCACTGTAAACAATGTGAGCAAGTTGCCGCCTTTCCCCCTGAGGCGCCGGACGGTTTGCCAGAACCTCTTTGGAGCTGATCGACAGTCTTTCTCCATGGCCTCACCGAACTCCTCCCACGCCCAAGTTTTTGCCTCCGCGACTGTTGCTGCTGCGCTCTGCTTGGCCCGCCATTACTCGTCAGCTGCTTCTGGAGACCCACAGACCAACCATGCCCTGTAGGCCTCCTTCTTCAGCTTGACGGCTCCCCTCACCTCTGGTGTCCACCAGCAGGTTTGGGGGTTACCGCCGCGACTAGCCCCCGCGGCCTTGCAGCCACAGCTCGCAACGACCGCCTCGACAATGGCAGAGCGGAACAAGGCCCATTCAGACTCAATGTCCCCCTCTGCCCTCGGGACGCAGTGGAAGCTCTCCCGGAGGTGTGAGCTGAAGATCATCTTGACAGGTTCTTCCGCCAGGCGTTCCCAGCAGACCCTCACTGCTCGTCTGGGCCTGCCAGGTCTGCGCGGCATCCTCCCCTGCCACCTGATCCAACTCACCACCAGGTGGTGATCAGTTGACAGCTCTGCTCCTCTCTTCACCCAAGTGTCCAGAACATATGGCCGCAGGTCAAATGATACGGATTTGGGTTCCAGACCCGGAACTATGTGTCGAGGTGAGGCCGACTATATCTAGCCGGTAGCGCTCAACCTCTTCCACAAGCTCCGGCTCCTTCCCCGCCAGAGAGGTGACATTCCATGTCCCAAGAGCCAACTTCCGTAGCCAAGGATCGGACTGCCAAGGCCCCCGCCTTGGTCTGCTGCCCGATCCACACTGCACCGAACCCTTCTGGATCCCTCTGCGGGTGGTGGGCCTGCAGGGGGACGAGCCCATGTAGCCGGTTCGGGCTGGGCCCGGCCAGACCCCATGGGCGAAGGCCCGGCCACCAGGCGCTCGCCCACAGGCCCCAGCCCCAGGGCGGGGCCCCGGTAACCCTCTGGGCCTGGTATGCCAGCTCTTGTTATTTTCCATCATGAAGGGTCTTTTGAACCGTTCTTCGTCTGACCCTTCGCTCAGAACCAATCTGCCATGGGAAACCCTACCAGGAGCGAAATGCCCCCGACAACACAGCTACTAGGGTCATTAGGGCACTCAAACTCCTCCACCACGATAAGGTGAGGGTTCTTGGAGGAGACAAACATGTCCTCACTTTAACCCTAAAATATTTTCCCTTTACTCCTAAAAATGTTCTTTCTTTAACCCCAAACTGTCCTCACTTTATCCCAAAATTGTCGTAACTTTGACCCAAAAATGTCCTCACTTTAACCCAAAATTGTCTTCCCTTTAACCTAAAAATGTCCTCACTTTAACCAAATAAAATTGCCCTCTCTTCAATCCTAAAAAGCTTCTCTTTTTAACCCAAAAATGTTTTCCCTTTACCCCTACAAATGTTCTTTCTTTAACCCCAAACCGCCCTCACTTCAACCCAAAATTGTCCTCTCTTTAGCTCCAAGATGTCGTCACTTTAACTCCAAAATGTCCTCATTTTAACCTAAAAACATCATCCCCTCAATCCAAGATTGTCCTCACTTTAACCCCAAAATGTCCTCACTTTAACCCCAAAACTGTCCTCACTTTAACCCAAAAAATGTCTTCACTTAAACAAAAAAGTCCTCTCTTCAATCCTAAAAAGCTTCTTTTAAACCCAAAAATGTCCTCACTTTAACCCCAAAATGTTTCCCCTTTACTCCTAAAATTGTTCTTTCTTTAACCCAAAACTGTCCTCCCTTTAACTGAAAAATGTCCTCCCTTTAACCTAAAACTGACCTCCCTTTGACCCAAAAATGTTCTCCCTTCACTCCTAAAAATGTTCTTTCTTTAACCCCTAATCATCTTCACTTCAAGCCAAAAAAGGCCTCACTTTCCAAAAAATGTGGCAGCATGAAACAGAAAAGTTGCATTAATTAAACTCTTCATTAAAATGTTCTTAGATTAAAAAGATGATGTCTTACAATCTAATAGGAAATATTATGCACGTTGAGAAGAACAGAGAAAGGGAAGAAGAAGAAAGAATCTGAGGCACATTAATGTCCATTATTTGGTCGTAAATATAGGCGTATGATATTTAGAGCTTGCAAAGTAAAAAACTGGGTCACAGACCAGAAGAGTTGAACACCTCCTACTTGAATATATTCACAGTGTTTAAATCTTCCTAGCAACACAAAGTAGGCAACATTAGCATGTTTCCCTGCAACACACAGTCACAGAGAGCCTGAAGGCAACTCATCTGAAAACACTAATGAACCAGCAGTGTTAGCATTGATATTAGCATGCTATTTGCATGTATACGAGCTCCATCTGAAGTAGTCTAGAACCAACTCACTGAGAACTTTTCCTCCTTATATATTCAGCACTGTAAATTTTGCCTGACAACAGTTAATTCTGTACAAACAATGAGTGTGGAGTACTGTAACGTCCCCCGCCTGGATCCAAAATCCTGTTTAGCATACAGTGCTGTTTGTCTTTGATCCTCTGGTGCCCTGGCCTGCTTTAGATCCTGGTGAAACCCCTCATTACAATATCAAAGTTAATCTGTTTTACCCCCGAACATATCTTCGGAGGGCTGAGCACAGAGTTTTACCTCCTCTGCGGCGACACCTCCCAGAGGAGAACGCTGCGCGCTGCTCTGCAGAGAGGAAACCAAACTACAGAACAACATAAGAGGGAAAAAGAAGAGGAAGACATTGACAGAATCAGGCCCTCAAGTTTTACAGGATCTGTGGGAGGAGGTTTAATGAATCATGATCATCTAAGTGTTTACTACTCACTGAGGAGGACTGCGTCCTCTGTGGGGTCAAAGGTCAGAAACAGTGCACTCAATGGTGCATGGTGAAAACACGTTACATACACAGTTGTGCATCATTATTTGTGAATATTTGAAAAACTCTGCAGGAGAATGTCCAATAAAATGATCAGCAATGAGGTTACACAACAAATTCACACATACGCTCTAAAAATAAATAAACTATATTTAAAGAGCACTTTTCATACAAGGTATGCAGCTCCATGTGCATTAATAATACAAAACAAAAGCAAAAAGGACAACAAAATTAGACAATAAAACATACACTTGATAATGAAGAAAATATAAAAGTGAAGGTAAAAGGTGCAGAGACCTGTAAGAATAGTAAAAATTTAAGAATATAAAATAATAACAAGAAGATGTACATTAATTAACAGTCAGACTAAAATAGGTTTTCAGCTGTCATTTACAAATGTTTCCCAAGTCTCCATCTCTTACAGCTTTTGGAAGGGTATCCCATAATTTTGGAGCACAGTTACTAAAAGCTGCGCTGCCTATTTTCTTGTGCATATAATTGTTTGTAAAACCCAATCTCATTCCCAAGTGGTCAAAATCCAATGCTTGGGTTGTGACTTGTGGTGTCAGACACTGACAAAAAAAGCTGTCCTTTAACGTTGATATGATAACAGCA